>NW_026013913.1:0-49135 GCF_020379485.1 Brassica napus | reverse complement strand
TCCTACAAAAATATTGAGTTTTGGTAAATTCGTTATATAATGAAGCCCATAATCTTTAGTGTTGTTTTAAATTTCTACCATATTCTACATTTGTATTAATGTATGCTAAACTCTTTTTCATGGTAAATGAGCATCGTTCAATTGTTTATCAATTAATTTTAAAACTTCATAACACTCCCTAAATCGATGGAATAACCACTATAAAATTATTATTTTCTTGATAAACGGAGACGACAAAGGCTCCAAAACTCTTTGAACATCATCATATGTTAGTGAAGGATGCAACTAGCATTAAACAATATATTCATATTTTTGAAATTTTCTCAAAATCTATGGGCTAACCCCTACAAAAATATTGAGTTTTGGTAAATCTTTATATACTAAAGCCTATAATCTTTAGTGTTGTTTTAAAATTTCTAACCATATTCTAAATTTGTATTAATGTATGCTAAACTCTTTTTCATTGTAAATGAGCATCGTTCAATTGTTTTTATCAATTAATTTAGTAAAACTTCATAATACTCCTAAATCGATGGAATAACCACTATAAAATTATTATTTTCTTGATAAACGGAGACACAAAGGCTCCAAACCTCTTTGAACATCATCATATGTTAGTGCAGGATGCAACTAGGCATTAAAAAAATATTTCATATTTTTTGAAATTTTCTCAAAATCTATGGGCTAAACCCTACAAAAATATTGAGTTTTGGTAAATACTTTATATACTAAAGCCTATAATCTTTAGTGTTGTTTAAAATTTCTAACCATATTCTAAATTTGTATTAATGTATACTAAACTCATTTTCATGGTAAATGAGCATCGTTCAATTGTTTTTATCAATTAATTAGTAAAATCATAATACTCCCTAAATCGATGGAATAACCACTATAAAATTATTATTTTCTTGATAAACGGAGACGACAAAGGCTCCAAACTCTTTGAACATCATCATATGTTAGTGAAGGATGCAACTAGGCATTAAAACAATATTGTCATATTTTTGAAATTTTCTCAAAATCTATGGGCTAACCCCTACAAAAATATTGAGTTTTTGGTAAATTCTTTATATACTGAAGCCATAATCTTTAGTGTTGTTTTAAATTTCTACCATATTCTACTGTATTAATGTATGCTAAACTCTTTTTCATGGTAAATGAGCATCGTTCAATTGTTTTTTCAATTAATTTGTAAAACTTCATAACACTCCCTAAATCGATGGAATAACCACTATAAAATTATTATTTTCTTGATAAACGGAGACGACAAAGGCTCCAAACCTCTTTGAACATCATCATATGTTAGTGAAGGATGCAACCAAGCATTAAAACAATATATCATATTTTTGAAATTTTCTCAAAATCTATGGCTAACCCCTACAAAAATATTGAGTTTTTGGTAAATTCTTTATATACTGAAGCCATAATCTTTAGTGTTGTTTTAAAATTTCTACCATTCTACATTTGTATTAATGTATGCTAAACTCTTTTCATGGTAAATGAGCATCGTTCAATTGTTTTTATCAATTAATTTTTAAAACTTCATAACACTCCCTAAATCGATGGAATAACCACTATAAAATTTATTTTCTTGATAAACGGAGACGACAAAGGCTCCAAACCTCTTTGAACATCATCATATGTTAGTGAAGGATGCAACTAAGCATTAAAACAATATATTCATATTTTTTGATTTTCTCAAAATCTATGGGCTAACCCCTACAAAAATATTGAGTTTTTGGTAAATTCGTTATATACTGAAGCCTATAATCTTTAGTGTTGTTTTAAAATTTCTACCATATTCTAAATTTGTATTAATGTATGCTAAACTCATTTTCATGGTAAATGAGCATCGTTCAATTGTTTTTTCAATTAATTTAGTAAAACTTCATAACACTCCCTAAATCGATGGAATAACCACTATAAAATTATTATTTTCTTGATAAACGGAGACAAAGGCTCCAAACTCTTTGAACATCATCATATGTTAGTGAAGGATGCAACTAGCATTAAAACAATATATTCATATTTTTTGAAATTTTCTCAAAATCTATGGGCTAACCCCTACAAAAATATTGAGTTTTTGGTAATACTTTATATACTGAAGCCTATAATCTTTAGTGTTGTTTTAAAAATTTCTAACCATATTCTAAATTTGTATTAATGTATGCTAAACTCTTTTTCATGTAAATGAGCATCGTTCAATTGTTTTTTATCAATTAATTTAGTAAAACTTCATAATACTCCTAAATCGATGGAATAACCACTATAAAATTATTATTTTCTTGATAAACGGAGACGACAAAGGCTCCAAACCTCTTTGAACATCATCATATGTTAGTGCAGGATGCAACTAGGCATTAAAAAAATATTATCATATTTTTTTGAAATTTTCTCAAATCTATGGGCTAACCCCTACAAAATATTGAGTTTTTGGTAAAATACTTTATATACTAAAGCTATAATCTTTAGTGTTGTTTTAAAATTTTAACCATATTCTAAATTTGTATTAATGTATACTAAACTCATTTCATGGTAAATGAGCATCGTTCAATTGTTTTTATCAATTATTTAGTAAAACTTCATAATACTCCCTAAATCGATGGATAACCACTATAAAATTATTATTTTCTTGATAAACGGAGACGACAAAGGCTCCAAACCTCTTTGAACATCATCATATGTTAGTGAAGGATGCAACTAGGCATTAAAACAATATTGTCATATTTTTGAAATTTTCTCAAAATCTATGGGCTAACCCCTACAAAAATATTGAGTTTTTGGTAAATTCTTTATATACTGAAGCCATAATCTTTAGTGTTGTTTTAAAATTTCTACCATATTCTACATTTGTATTAATGTATGCTAAACTCTTTTTTATGGTAAATGAGCATCGTTCAATGTTTTTTTTAATTAATTTTGTAAAACTTCATAACACTCCCTAAATCGATGGAATAACCACTATAAATTATTATTTTCTTGATAAACGGAGACGACAAAGGCTCCAAACCTCTTTGAACATCATCATATGTTAGTGAAGGATGCAACCAAGCATTAAAACAATATATCATATTTTTTGAATTTTCTCAAAATCTATGGGCTAACCCTACAAAATATTGAGTTTTTGGTAATTCGTTATATACTGAAGCCCATAATCTTTAGTGTTGTTTTAAAATTTCTACCATATTCTACATTTGTATTAATGTATGCTAACTCTTTTTCATGGTAAATGAGCATCGTTCAATTGTTTTTATCATTAATTTAGTAAAACTTCATAACACTCCCTAAATCGATGGAATAACCACTATAAATATTATTTTCTTGATAAACGGAGACGACAAAGGCTCCAAACCTCTTTGAACATCATCATATGTTAGTGAGGATGCAACCAAGCATTAAAACAATATTATTCATATTTTTTGAAATTTTCTCAAAATCTATGGGCTAACCCCTACAAATATTGAGTTTTTGGTAAATACTTTATATACTAAAGCCTATAATCTTTAGTGTTGTTTTAAAATTTCTAACCATATTCTAAATTTGTATTAATGTATGCTAAACTCTTTTCATGGTAAATGAGCATCGTTCAATTGTTTTTTATCAATTAATTTAGTAAAACTTCATAATACTCCCTAAATCGATGGAATAACCACTATAAAATTATTATTTTTTCTTGATAAACGGAGACGACAAAGGCTCCAAACCTCTTTGAACATCATCATATGTTAGTGCAGGATGCAACTAGGCATTAAAAAATATTTCATATTTTTTGAAATTTTCTCTCAAATCTATGGGCTAACCCCTACAAAAATATTGAGTTTTTGGTAAATCTTTTTATATACTAAAGCCTATAATCTTTAGTGTTGTTTTAAAATTTCTAACCATATTCTAAATTTGTATTAATGTATCTAACTCATTTTCATGGTAAATGAGCATCGTTCATTGTTTTTGTTTTATATCAATTAATTTAGTAAAATTTCATAATACTCTACTCCCTAAATCGATGGAATAACCACTATAAAATTATTATTTTCTTGATAAACGGAGACGACAAGACTCCAAACCTCTTTGAACATCATCATATGTTAGTGAAGGATGCAACTAGGCATTAAAACAATATTGTCATATTTTTTGAATTTTTCTCAAAATCTATGGCTAACCCCTACAAAAATATTGAGTTTTTGGTAAATTCGTTATATAATGAAGCCCATAATCTTTAGTGATGTTTTAAAATTTCTACCATATTCTACATTTGTATTAATGTATGCTAAACTCTTTTTCATGGTAAATGAGCATCGTTCAATTGTTTTTATCAATTAATTTAGTAAAACTTCATAACACTCCCTAAATCGATGGAATAACCACTATAAAATTATTATTTTCTTGATAAACGGAGACGACAAAGTCCAAACCTCTTTGAACATCATCATATGTTAGTGAAGGATGCAACCAAGCATTAAAAAAACATATTCATATTTTTTGAAATTTTCTCAAAATCTATGGGCTAACCCTACAAAATATTGAGTTTTTGGTAAATACTTTATATACTAAAGCCTATAATCTTTAGTGTTGTTTTAAAATTTCTAACCATATTCTAAATTTGTATTAATGTATACTAAACTCATTTTCATGGTAAATGAGCATCGTTCAATTGTTTTTATCAATTAATTTAGTAAAACTTCATAATACACTCCCTAAATCGATGGAATAACCACTATAAAATTATTATTTTCTTGATAAACGGAGACGACAAAGGCTCCAAACCTCTTTGAACATCATCATATGTTAGTGAAGGATGCAACTAGGCATTAAAACAATATTTTCATATTTTTTGAAATTTTCTCAAAATCTATAAGCTAACCCATACAAAAATATTGAGTTTTTGGTAAATTCTTAATATACTGAAGCCCATAATCTTTAGTGTTGTTTTAAAATTTCTAACCATATTCTACATTTGTATTAATGTATGCTAAACTCTTTTTCATGGTAAATGAGCATCGTTCAATTGTTTTTTTAATTAATTTAGTAAAACTTCATAACTACCCCTAAATCGATGGAATAACCACTATAAAATTATTATTTTCTTGATAAACGGAGACGACAAAGGCTCCAAACCTCTTTGAACATCATCATATGTTAGTGAAGGATGCAACCAAGCATTAAAACAATATTGTCATATTTTTTGAAATTTTCTCAAAATCTATGGGCTCCCTACAAAAATATTGAGTTTTTGGTAAATTCGTTATATACTGAAGCCCATAATCTTTAGTGATGTTTTAAAATTTCTACCATATTCTACATTTGTATTAATGTATGCTAAACTCTTTTTCATGGTAAATGAGCATCGTTCAATTGTTTTATCAATTAATTTAGTAAAACTTCATAACACTCCCTAAATCGATGGAATAACCACTATAAAATTATTATTTTCTTGATAAACGGAGATGACAAAGGTTCCAAAACTCTTTGAACATCATCATATGTTAGTGAAGGATGCAACCAAGCATTAAAAAAATATTCATATTTTTTGAAATTTTCTCAAAATCTATGGGCTAACCCCTACAAATATATTGAGTTTTTGGTAAATACTTTATATACTAAAGCCTATAATCTTTAGTGTTGTTTTAAAATTTCTAACCATATTCTAAATTTGTATTAATGTATGCTAAACTCTTTTTCATTGTAAATGAGCATTGTTCAATTGTTTTTATCAATTAATTTAGTAAAACTTCATAATACTCCTAAATCGATGGAATAACCACTATAAAATTATTATTTTCTTGATAAACGGAGACGACAAAGGCTCCAAACCTCTTTGAACATCATCATATGTTAGTGCAGGATGCAACTAGGCATTAAAAATATTATCATATTTTTTGAAATTTTCTCAAAATCTATGGGCTAACCCCTACAAAAATATTGAGTTTTTGGTAAATACTTTATATACTAAAGCCTATAATCTTTAGTGTTGTTTTAAAATTTCTAACCATATTCTAAATTTGTATTAATGTATACTAAACTCATTTTCATGGTAAATGAGCATCGTTCAATTGTTTTTATCAATTAATTTAGTAAAATTCATAATACTCCCTAAATCGATGGAATAACCACTATAAAATTATTATTTTCTTGATAAACGGAGACGACAAAGACTCCAAACCTCTTTGAACATCATCATATGTTAGTGAAGGATGCAACTAGGCATTAAAAAAATATTTTCATATTTTTTGAAATTTTCTCAAAATCTATGGGCTAACCCTTACAAAAATATTGAGTTTTTGGTAAATTCTTTATATACTGAAGCCCATAATCTTTAGTGTTGTTTTAAAATTTCTACCATATTCTACATTTGTATTAATGTATGCTAAACTCTTTTTCATGGTAAATGAGCATCGTTCAATTGTTTATTCAATTAATTTAGTAAAACTTCATAACACTCCCTAAATCGATGGAATAACCACTATAAAATTATTATTTTCTTGATAAACGGAGACGACAAAGGCTCCAAACCTCTTTGAACATCATCATATGTTAGTGAAGGATGCAACCAAGCATTAAAAAAACATATTCATATTTTTTGAAATTTTCTCAAAATCTATGGGCTAACCCAACCCCCCTACAAATATATTGAGTTTTTGGTAAATACTTTATATACTGAAGCCTAATCTTTAGTGTTGTTTTAAAAATTTCTAACCATATTCTAAATTTGTATTAATGTATGCTAAACTCTTTTTCATGGTAAATGAGCATCGTTCAATTGTTTTTATCAATTAATTTAGTAAAACTTCATAATACTCCCTAAATCGATGGAATAACCACTATAAAATTATTATTTTCTTGATAAACGGAGACGACAAAGGCTCCAAACCTCTTTGAACATCATCATATGTTAGTGCAGGATGCAACTAGGCATTAAAAAATATTGTCATATTTTTGAAATTTTCTCAAAATCTATGGGCTAACCCCTACAAAAATATTGAGTTTTTGGTAAATACTTTATATACTAAAGCCTATAATCTTTAGTGTTGTTTTAAAATTTCTAACCATATTCTAAATTTGTATTAATGTATGCTAAACTCTTTTCATGGTAAATGAGCATCGTTCAATTGTTTTTATCAATTAATTTAGTAAAATTCATAATACTCCCTAAATCGATGGAATAACCACTATAAAATTATTATTTTCTTGATAAACGGAGACGACAAAGGCTCCAAACCTCTTTGAACATCATCATATGTTAGTGAAGGATGCAACTAGGCATTAAAACAATATTTCATATTTTTTGAAATTTTCTCAAAATCTATGGGCTAACCCCTACAAAAATATTGAGTTTTTGGTAAATTCTTTATATACTGAAGCCCATAATCTTTAGTGATGTTTTAAAATTTCTACCATATTCTACATTTGTATTAATGTATGCTAAACTCTTTTTCATGGTAAATGAGCATCGTTCAATTGTTTTATCAATTAATTTAGTAAAACTTCATAACACTCCCTAAATCGATGGAATAACCACTATAAAATTATTATTTTCTTGATAAACGGAGATGACAAAGGCTCCAAAACTCTTTGAACATCATCATATGTTAGTGAAGGATGCAACTAGCATTAAAAAAATATATTCATATTTTTTGAAATTTTCTCAAAATCTATGGGCTAACCCCTACAAATATATTGAGTTTTTGGTAAATACTTTATATACTAAAGCCTATAATCTTTAGTGTTGTTTTAAAATTTCTAACCATATTCTAAATTTGTATTAATGTATGCTAAACTCTTTTCATGGTAAATGAGCATCGTTCAATTGTTTTTATCAATTAATTTAGTAAAACTTCATAATACTCCTAAATCGATGGAATAACCACTATAAAATTATTATTTTCTTGATAAACGGAGACGACAAAGGCTCCAAACCTCTTTGAACATCATCATATGTTAGTGCAGGATGCAACCAAGCATTAAAACAATATTTCATATTTTTTGAAATTTTCTCAAAATCTATGGGCTAACCCCTACAAAAATATTGAGTTTTTGGTAAATTCTTTATATAATGAAGCCCATAATCTTTAGTGTTGTTTTAAAATTTCTACCATATTCTACATTTGTATTAATGTATGCTAAACTCTTTTTCATGGTAAATGAGCATCGTTCAATTGTTTTTATCAATTAATTTAGTAAAACTTCATAACACTCCCTAAATCGATGGAATAACCACTATAAAATTATTATTTTCTTGATAAACGGAGACGACAAAGGCTCCAAACCTCTTTGAACATCATCATATGTTAGTGAAGGATGCAAACAAGCATTAAAACAATATATTCATATTTTTTGAAATTTTCTCAAAATCTATGGGCTAACCCTACAAAAATATTGAGTTTTTGGTAAATACTTTATATACTAAAGCCTATAATCTTTAGTGTTGTTTTAAAATTTCTAACCATATTCTAAATTTGTATTAATGTATGTTAAACTCTTTTTCATGGTAAATGAGCATTGTTCAATTGTTTTATCAATTAATTTAGTAAAACTTCATAATACTCCCTAAATCGATGGAATAACCACTATAAAATTATTATTTTCTTGATAAACGGAGACGACAAAGGCTCCAAACCTCTTTGAACATCATCATATGTTAGTGCAGGATGCAACTAGGCATTAAAAAAATATTATCATATTTTTGAAATTTTCTCAAAATCTATGGGCTAACCCCTACAAAAATATTGAGTTTTTGGTAAATACTTTATATACTAAAGCCTATAATCTTTAGTGTTGTTTTAAAATTTCTAACCATATTCTAAATTTGTATTAATGTATACTAAACTCATTTTCATGGTAAATGAGCATCGTTCAATTGTTTTTATCAATTAATTTAGTAAAACTTCATAATACTCCCTAAATCGATGGAATAACCACTATAAAATTATTATTTTCTTGATAAACGGAGACGACAAAGACTCCAAACCTCTTTGAACATCATCATATGTTAGTGAAGGATGCAACTAGGCATTAAAACAATATTGTCATATTTTTTGAAATTTTCTCAAAATCTATGGGCTAACCCCTACAAAAATATTGAGTTTTTGGTAAATTCTTTATATACTGAAGCCCATAATCTTTAGTGTTGTTTTAAAATTTCTACCATATTCTACATTTGTATTAATGTATGCTAAACTCTTTTTCATGGTAAATGAGCATCGTTCAATTGTTTTTTCAATTAATTTAGTAAAACTTCATAATACTCCCTAAATCGATGGAATAACCACTATAAAATTATTATTTTCTTGATAAACGGAGACGACAAAGGCTCCAAACCTCTTTGAACATCATCATATGTTAGTGAAGGATGCAACCAAGCATTAAAACAATATATTCATATTTTTTGAAATTTTCTCAAAATCTATGGGCTAACCCCTACAAAAATATTGAGTTTTTGGTAAATTCGTTATATAATGAAGCCCATAATCTTTAGTGTTGTTTTAAAATTTCTACCATATTCTACATTTGTATTAATGTATGCTAAACTCTTTTTCATGGTAAATGAGCATCGTTCAATTGTTTTTTTCAATTAATTTAGTAAAACTTCATAACACTCCCTAAATCGATGGAATAACCACTATAAAATTATTATTTTCTTGATAAACGGAGACGACAAAGGCTCCAAACCTCTTTGAACATCATCATATGTTAGTGAAGGATGCAACCAAGCATTAAAACAATATTTCATATTTTTTGAAATTTTCTCAAAATCTATGGGCTAACCCCTACAAAAATATTGAGTTTTTGGTAAATACTTTATATACTAAAGCCTATAATCTTTAGTGTTGTTTTAAAATTTCTAACCATATTCTAAATTTGTATTAATGTATGCTAAACTCTTTTCATGGTAAATGAGCATCGTTCAATTGTTTTTATCAATTAATTTAGTAAAACTTCATAATACTCCCTAAATCGATGGAATAACCACTATAAAATTATTATTTTCTTGATAAACGGAGACGACAAAGGCTCCAAACCTCTTTGAACATCATCATATGTTAGTGCAGGATGCAACTAGCATTAAAAAATATTATCATATTTTTTGAAATTTTCTCAAAATCTATGGGCTAAACCCTACAAAAATATTGAGTTTTTGGTAAATACTTTATATACTAAAGCCTATAATCTTTAGTGTTGTTTTAAAATTTCTAACCATATTCTAAATTTGTATTAATGTATACTAAACTCATTTTCATGGTAAATGAGCATCGTTCAATTGTTTTTATCAATTAATTTAGTAAAACTTCATAATACTCCCTAAATCGATGGAATAACCACTATAAAATTATTATTTTCTTGATAAACGGAGACGACAAAGACTCCAAACCTCTTTGAACATCATCATATGTTAGTGAAGGATGCAACTAGGCATTAAAACAATATTGTCATATTTTTTGAAATTTTCTCAAAATCTATGGGCTAACCCCTACAAAAATATTGAGTTTTTGGTAAATTCTTTATATACTGAAGCCCATAATCTTTAGTGATGTTTTAAAATTTCTACCATATTCTACATTTGTATTAATGTATGCTAAACTCTTTTTCATGGTAAATGAGCATCGTTCAATTGTTTTTTCAATTAATTTAGTAAAAATTCATAATACTCCCTAAATCGATGGAATAACCACTATAAAATTATTATTTTCTTGATAAACGGAGACGACAAAGGCTCCAAACCTCTTTGAACATCATCATATGTTAGTGAAGGATGCAACCAAGCATTAAAACAATATATTCATATTTTTTGAAATTTTCTCAAAATCTATGGGCTAACCCCTACAAAAATATTGAGTTTTTGGTAAATTCGTTATATAATGAAGCCATAATCTTTAGTGATGTTTTAAAATTTCTACCATATTCTACATTTGTATTAATGTATGCTAAACTCTTTTTCATGGTAAATGAGCATCGTTCAATTGTTTTTTCAATTAATTTTGTAAAACTTCATAACACTCCCTAAATCGATGGAATAACCACTATAAAATTATTATTTTCTTGATAAACGGAGACGACAAAGGCTCCAAACCTCTTTGAACATCATCATATGTTAGTGAAGGATGCAACCAAGCATTAAAACAACATATTCATATTTTTTGAAATTTTCTCAAAATCTATGGGCTAACCCCTACAAAAATATTGAGTTTTTGGTAAATACTTTATATACTAAAGCCTATAATCTTTAGTGTTGTTTTAAAATTTCTAACCATATTCTAAATTTGTATTAATGTATGCTAAACTCTTTTTCATGGTAAATGAGCATCGTTCAATTGTTTTTATCAATTAATTTAGTAAAACTTCATAATACTCCTAAATCGATGGAATAACCACTATAAAATTATTATTTTCTTGATAAACGGAGACGACAAAGGCTCCAAACCTCTTTGAACATCATCATATGTTAGTGCAGGATGCAACTAGGCATTAAAAAAATATTATCATATTTTTTGAAATTTTCTCAAAATCTATGGGCTAACCCCTACAAAAATATTGAGTTTTTGGTAAATACTTTATATACTGAAGCCTATAATCTTTAGTGTTGTTTTAAAATTTCTAACCATATTCTAAATTTGTATTAATGTATACTAAACTCTTTGTCATGGTAAATGAGCATCGTTCAATTGTTTTTATCAATTAATTTAGTAAAACTTCATAATACTCCCTAAATCGATGGAATAACCACTATAAAATTATTATTTTCTTGATAAACGGAGACGACAAAGGCTCCAAACCTCTTTGAACATCATCATATGTTAGTGAAGGATGCAACTAGGCATTAAAACAATATTGTCATATTTTTTGAAATTTTCTCAAAATCTATGGGCTAACCCCTACAAAAATATTGAGTTTTTGGTAAATTCTTTATATACTGAAGCCCATAATCTTTAGTGTTGTTTTAAAATTTCTACCATATTCTAAATTTGTATTAATGTATGCTAAACTCTTTTCATGGTAAATGAGCATCGTTCAATTGTTTTTTTCAATTAATTTAGTAAAACTTCATAATACTCCCTAAATCGATGGAATAACCACTATAAAATTATTATTTTCTTGATAAACGGAGACGACAAAGGCTCCAAACCTCTTTGAACATCATCATATGTTAGTGAAGGATGCAACCAAGCATTAAAACAATATATTCATATTTTTTGAAATTTTCTCAAAATCTATGGGCTAACCCCTACAAAAATATTGAGTTTTTGGTAAATACTTTATATACTAAAGCCTATAATCTTTAGTGTTGTTTTAAAATTTCTAACCATATTCTAAATTTGTATTAATGTATGCTAAACTCTTTTCATGGTAAATGAGCATCGTTCAATTGTTTTTATCAATTAATTTAGTAAAACTTCATAATACTCCAAAATCGATAGAATAACCACTATAAAATTATTATTTTCTTGATAAACGGAGACGACAAAGGCTCCAAACCTCTTTGAACATCATCATATGTTAGTGCAGGATGCAACTAGGCATTAAAAAATATTATCATATTTTTGAAATTTTCTCAAAATCTATGGGCTAACCCCTACAAAAATATTGAGTTTTGGTAAATACTTTATATACTAAAGCCTATAATCTTTAGTGTTGTTTTAAAATTTCTAACCATATTCTAAATTTGTATTAATGTATACTAAACTCTTTGTCATGGTAAATGAGCATCGTTCAATTGTTTTTATCAATTAATTTAGTAAAACTTCATAATACTCCCTAAATCGATGGAATAACCACTATAAAATTATTATTTTCTTGATAAACGGAGACGACAAAGACTCCAAACCTCTTTGAACATCATCATATGTTAGTGAAGGATGCAACTAGGCATTAAAACAATATTTTCATATTTTTTGAAATTTTCTCAAAATCTATGGGCTAACCCCTACAAAAATATTGAGTTTTTGGTAAATTCTTTATATACTGAAGCCCATAATCTTTAGTGATGTTTTAAAATTTCTACCATATTCTACATTTGTATTAATGTATGCTAAACTCTTTTCATGGTAAATGAGCATCGTTCAATTGTTTTTTCAATTAATTTAGTAAAACTTCATAACACTCCCTAAATCGATGGAATAACCACTATAAAATTATTATTTTCTTGATAAACGGAGACGACAAAGGCTCCAAACCTCTTTGAACATCATCATATGTTAGTGAAGGATGCAACCAAGCATTAAAACAATATTATCATATTTTTTGAAATTTTCTCAAAATCTATGGGCTAACCCTACAAAAATATTGAGTTTTTTGGTAAATTCTTTATATACTGAAGCCCATAATCTTTAGTGTTGTTTTAAAATTTCTACCATATTCTACATTTGTATTAATGTATGCTAAACTCTTTTTCATGGTAAATGAGCATCGTTCAATTGTTTTTTCAATTAATTTTGTAAAACTTCATAACACTCCCTAAATCGATGGAATAACCACTATAAAATTATTATTTTCTTGATAAACGGAGACGACAAAGGCTCCAAACCTCTTTGAACATCATCATATGTTAGTGAAGGATGCAACCAAGCATTAAAACAATATATTCATATTTTTTGAAATTTTCTCAAAATCTATGGGCTAACCCCTACAAAAATATTGAGTTTTTGGTAAATTCTTTATATACTGAAGCCTATAATCTTTAGTGTTGTTTTAAAATTTCTAACCATATTCTAAATTTGTATTAATGTATGCTAAACTCTTTTTCATTGTAAATGAGCATCGTTCAATTGTTTTTATCAATTAATTTAGTAAAACTTCATAATACTCCTAAATCGATGGAATAACCACTATAAAATTATTATTTTCTTGATAAACGGAGACGACAAAGGCTCCAAACCTCTTTGAACATCATCATATGTTAGTGCAGGATGCAACTAGGCATTAAAAAAATATTATCATATTTTTTGAAATTTTCTCAAAATCTATGGGCTAAAGCCCTACAAAAATATTGAGTTTTTGGTAAATACTTTATATACTAAAGCCTATAATCTTTAGTGTTGTTTTAAAATTTCTAACCATATTCTAAATTTGTATTAATGTATACTAAACTCATTTTCATGGTAAATGAGCATCGTTCAATTGTTTTTATCAATTAATTTAGTAAAACTTCATAATACTCCCTAAATCGATGGAATAACCACTATAAAATTATTATTTTCTTGATAAACGGAGACGACAAAGGCTCCAAACCTCTTTGAACATCATCATATGTTAGTGAAGGATGCAACTAGGCATTAAAACAATATTGTCATATTTTTTGAAATTTTCTCAAAATCTATGGGCTAACCCCTACAAAAATATTGAGTTTTTGGTAAATTCTTAATATACTGAAGCCCATAATCTTTAGTGTTGTTTTAAAATTTCTACCATATTCTACATTTGTATTAATGTATGCTAAACTCTTTTTCATGGTAAATGAGCATCGTTCAATTGTTTTTATCAATTAATTTAGTAAAACTTCATAATACTCCCTAAATCGATGGAATAACCACTATAAAATTATTATTTTCTTGATAAACGGAGACGACAAAGGCTCCAAACCTCTTTGAACATCATCATATGTTAGTGAAGGATGCAACTAGCATTAAAACAATATTTCATATTTTTTGAAATTTTCTCAAAATCTATGGGCTAACCCCTACAAAAATATTGAGTTTTTGGTAAATTCTTTATATACTGAAGCCCATAATCTTTAGTGATGTTTTAAAATTTCTACCATATTCTACATTTGTATTAATGTATGCTAAACTTTTTTCATGGTAAATGAGCATCGTTCAATTGTTTTTTTCAATTAATTTTGTAAAACTTCATAACACTCCCTAAATCGATGGAATAACCACTATAAAATTATTATTTTCTTGATAAACGGAGACGACAAAGGCTCCAAACCTCTTTGAACATCATCATATGTTAGTGAAGGATGCAACCAAGCATTAAAACAATATATTCATATTTTTTGAAATTTTCTCAAAATCTATGGGCTAACCCCTACAAAAATATTGAGTTTTTGGTAAATACTTTATATACTGAAGCCTATAATCTTTAGTGTTGTTTTAAAATTTCTAAGCATATTCTAAATTTGTTTTAATGTATGCTAAACTCTTTTTCATTGTAAATGAGCATTGTTCAATTGTTTTTATCAATTAATTTAGTAAAACTTCATAATACTCCTAAATCGATGGAATAACCACTATAAAATTATTATTTTCTTGATAAACGGAGACGACAAAGGCTCCAAACCTCTTTGAACATCATCATATGTTAGTGCAGGATGCAACTAAGCATTAAAAAAATATTATCATATTTTTTGAAATTTTCTCAAAATCTATGGGCTAAACCCTACAAAAATATTGAGTTTTTGGTAAATACTTTATATACTAAAGCCTATAATCTTTAGTGTTGTTTTAAAATTTCTAACCATATTCTAAATTTGTATTAATGTATGCTAAACTCATTTTCATGGTAAATGAGCATCGTTCAATTGTTTTTATCAATTAATTTAGTAAAACTTCATAATACTCCCTAAATCGATGGAATAACCACTATAAAATTATTATTTTCTTGATAAACGGAGACGACAAAGGCTCCAAACCTCTTTGAACATCATCATATGTTAGTGAAGGATGCAACTAGGCATTAAAACAATATTTCATATTTTTTGAAATTTTCTCAAAATCTATGGGCTAACCCCTACAAAAATATTGAGTTTTTGGTAAATTCTTTATATACTGAAGCCCATAATCTTTAGTGTTGTTTTAAAATTTCTACCATATTCTAAATTTGTATTAATGTATGCTAAACTCTTTTTCATGGTAAATGAGCATCGTTCAATTGTTTTTTTCAATTAATTTAGTAAAACTTCATAATACTCCCTAAATCGATGGAATAACCACTATAAAATTATTATTTTCTTGATAAACGGAGACGACAAAGGCTCCAAACCTCTTTGAACATCATCATATGTTAGTGAAGGATGCAACCAGGCATTAAAACAATATTTCATATTTTTTGAAATTTTCTCAAAATCTATGGGCTAACCCCTACAAAATATTGAGTTTTTGGTAAATACTTTATATACTGAAGCCCATAATCTTTAGTGTTGTTTTAAAATTTCTAACCATATTCTACATTTGTATTAATGTATGCTAAACTCTTTTTCATGGTAAATGAGCATCGTTCAATTGTTTTTATCAATTAATTTAGTAAAACTTCATAACACTCCCTAAATCGATGGAATAACCACTATAAAATTATTATTTTCTTGATAAACGGAGACGACAAAGGCTCCAAACCTCTTTGAACATCATCATATGTTAGTGCAGGATGCAACTAAGCATTAAAAAATATTATCATATTTTTGAAATTTTCTCAAAATCTATGGGCTAACCCCTACAAAAATATTGAGTTTTTGGTAAATACTTTATATACTGAAGCCTATAATCTTTAGTGTTGTTTTAAAATTTCTAACCATATTCTAAATTTGTATTAATGTATGCTAAACTCTTTTTCATGGTAAATGAGCATCGTTCAATTGTTTTTATCAATTAATTTAGTAAAACTTCATAATACTCCCTAAATCGATGGAATAACCACTATAAAATTATTATTTTCTTGATAAACGGAGACGACAAAGGCTCCAAACCTCTTTGAACATCATCATATGTTAGTGAAGGATGCAACTAGGCATTAAAACAATATTGTCATATTTTTTGAAATTTTCTCAAAATCTATGGGCTAACCCCTACAAAAATATTGAGTTTTTGGTAAATTCTTTATATACTGAAGCCCATAATCTTTAGTGTTGTTTTAAAATTTCTACCATATTCTACATTTGTATTAATGTATGCTAAACTCTTTTCATGGTAAATGAGCATCGTTCAATTGTTTTTTCAATTAATTTAGTAAAACTTCATAACACTCCCTAAATCGATGGAATAACCACTATAAAATTATTATTTTCTTGATAAACGGAGATGACAAAGGCTCCAAACCTCTTTGAACATCATCATATGTTAGTGAAGGATGCAACCAAGCATTAAAACAATATATTCATATTTTTTGAAATTTTCTCAAAATCTATGGGCTAACCCTACAAAAATATTGAGTTTTTGGTAAATTCGTTATATAATGAAGCCCATAATCTTTAGTGTTGTTTTAAAATTTAACCATATTCTACATTTGTATTAATGTATGCTAAACTCTTTTTCATGGTAAATGAGCATCGTTCAATTGTTTTTATCAATTAATTTAGTAAAACTTCATAACACTCCCTAAATCGATGGAATAACCACTATAAAATTATTATTTTCTTGATAAACGGAGACGACAAAGGCTCCAAACCTCTTTGAACATCATCATATGTTAGTGAAGGATGCAACTAAGCATTAAAACAATATATTCATATTTTTTGAAATTTTCTCAAAATCTATGGGCTAACCCCTACAAAATATTGAGTTTTTGGTAAATACTTTATATACTAAGCCTATAATCTTTAGTGTTGTTTTAAAATTTCTAACCATATTCTAATTTGTATTAATGTATGCTAAACTCTTTTTCATGGTAAATGAGCATCGTTCAATTGTTTTTATCAATTAATTTAGTAAAACTTCATAATACTCCTAAATCGATGGAATAACCACTATAAAATTATTATTTTCTTGATAAACGGAGACGACAAAGGCTCCAAACCTCTTTGAACATCATCATATGTTAGTGCAGGATGCAACTAGGCATTAAAAAATATTATCATATTTTTTGAAATTTTCTCAAAATCTATGGGCTAACCCCTACAAAAATATTGAGTTTTTGGTAAATACTTTATATACTAAAGCCTATAATCTTTAGTGTTGTTTTAAAATTTCTAACCATATTCTAATTTGTATTAATGTATACTAAACTCATTTTCATGGTAAATGAGCATCGTTCAATTGTTTTTATCAATTAATTTAGTAAAACTTCATAATACTCCCTAAATCGATGGAATAACCACTATAAAATTATTATTTTCTTGATAAACGGAGACGACAAAGGCTCCAAACCTCTTTGAACATCATCATATGTTAGTGAAGGATGCAACTAGGCATTAAAACAATATTGTCATATTTTTTGAAATTTTCTCAAAATCTATGGGCTAACCCCTACAAAAATATTGAGTTTTTGGTAAATTCTTATATACTGAAGCCCATAATCTTTAGTGATGTTTTAAAATTTCTACCATATTCTACATTTGTATTAATGTATGCTAAACTCTTTTTCATGGTAAATGAGCATCGTTCAATTGTTTTTTTAATTAATTTTGTAAAACTTCTTAACACTCCTTAAATCGATGGAATAACCACTATAAAATTATTATTTTCTTGATAAACGGAGATGACAAAGGCTCCAAACCTCTTTGAACATCATCATATGTTAGTGAAGGATGCAACCAAGCATTAAAACAATATATTCATATTTTTTGAAATTTTCTCAAAATCTATGGGCTCCCTACAAAAATATTGAGTTTTTGGTAAATTCGTTATATAATGAAGCCCATAATCTTTAGTGTTGTTTTAAAATTTCTACCATATTCTACATTTGTATTAATGTATGCTAAACTCTTTTTCATGGTAAATGAGCATCGTTCAATTGTTTTTATCAATTAATTTAGTAAAACTTCATAACACTCCCTAAATCGATGGAATAACCACTATAAAATTATTATTTTCTTGATAAACGGAGACGACAAAGGCTCCAAACCTCTTTGAACATCATCATATGTTAGTGAAGGATGCAACCAAGCATTAAAAAAATATATTCATATTTTTTGAAATTTTCTCAAAATCTATGGGCTAACCCCTACAAAAATATTGAGTTTTTGGTAAATACTTTATATACTAAAGCCTATAATCTTTAGTGTTGTTTTAAAATTTCTAACCATATTCTAAATTTGTATTAATGTATGCTAAACTCTTTTCATTGTAAATGAGCATCGTTCAATTGTTTTTATCAATTAATTTAGTAAAACTTCATAATACTCCTAAATCGATGGAATAACCACTATAAAATTATTATTTTCTTGATAAACGGAGACGACAAAGGCTCCAAACCTCTTTGAACATCATCATATGTTAGTGCAGGATGCAACTAGGCATTAAAAAATATTATCATATTTTTTGAAATTTTCTCAAAATCTATGGGCTAACCCCTACAAAAATATTGAGTTTTTGGTAAATACTTTATATACTGAAGCCTATAATCTTTAATGTTGTTTTAAAATTTCTAACCATATTCTAAATTTGTATTAATGTATGCTAAACTCTTTTCATGGTAAATGAGCATCGTTCAATTGTTTTTATCAATTAATTTAGTAAAACTTCATAATACTCCCTAAATCGATGGAATAACCACTATAAAATTATTATTTTCTTGATAAACGGAGACGACAAAGGCTCCAAACCTCTTTGAACATCATCATATGTTAGTGAAGGATGCAACTAGGCATTAAAACAATATTTCATATTTTTTGAAATTTTCTCAAAATCTATGGGCTAACCCCTACAAAAATATTGAGTTTTTGGTAAATTCTTATATACTGAAGCCCATAATCTTTAGTGTTGTTTTAAAATTTCTACCATATTCTACATTTGTATTAATGTATGCTAAACTCTTTTTCATGGTAAATGAGCATCGTTCAATTGTTTTATCAATTAATTTAGTAAAACTTCATAACACTCCCTAAATCGATGGAATAACCACTATAAAATTATTATTTTCTTGATAAACGGAGACGACAAAGGCTCCAAACCTCTTTGAACATCATCATATGTTAGTGAAGGATGCAACCAAGCATTAAAAAAACATATTCATGTTTTTTGAAATTTTCTCAAAATCTATGGGCTAACCCCTACAAAAATATTTAGTTTTTGGTAAATTCGTTATATAATGAAGGCCATAATCTTTAGTGATGTTTTAAAATTTCTACCATATTCTACATTTATATTAATGTATGCTAAACTTTTCTTCATGGTAAATGAGCATCGTTCAATTGTTTTTTCAATTAATTTTGTAAAACTTCATAACACTCCCTAAATCGATGGAATAACCACTATAAAATTATTATTTTCTTGATAAACGGAGATGACAAAGGCTCCAAACCTCTTTGAACATCATCATATGTTAGTGAAGGATGCAACCAAGCATTAAAACAATATATTCATATTTTTTGAAATTTTCTCAAAATCTATGGGCTAACCCCTACAAATATATTGAGTTTTTGGTAAATACTTTATATACTAAAGCCTATAATCTTTAGTGTTGTTTTAAAATTTCTAACCATATTCTAAATTTGTATTAATGTATGCTAAACTCTTTTCATGGTAAATGAGCATCGTTCAATTGTTTTTATCAATTAATTTAGTAAAACTTCATAATACTCCTAAATCGATGGAATAACCACTATAAAATTATTATTTTCTTGATAAACGGAGACGACAAAGGCTCCAAACCTCTTTGAACATCATCATATGTTAGTGCAGGATGCAACTAGGCATTAAAAAAATATTATCATATTTTTTGAAATTTTCTCAAAATCTATGGGCTAACCCCTACAAAAATATTGAGTTTTTGGTAAATACTTTATATACTGAAGCCTATAATCTTTAATGTTGTTTTAAAATTTCTAACCATATTCTAAATTTGTATTAATGTATGCTAAACTCATTTTCATGGTAAATGAGCATCGTTCAATTGTTTTTATCAATTAATTTAGTAAAACTTCATAATACTCCCTAAATCGATGGAATAACCACTATAAAATTATTATTTTCTTGATAAACGGAGACGACAAAGGCTCCAAACCTCTTTGAACATCATCATATGTTAGTGAAGGATGCAACTAGGCATTAAAACAATATTGTCATATTTTTGAAATTTTCTCAAAATCTATGGGCTAACCCCTACAAAAATATTGAGTTTTTGGTAAATTCTTTATATACTGAAGCCCATAATCTTTAGTGTTGTTTTAAAATTTCTACCATATTCTACATTTGTATTAATGTATGCTAAACTCTTTTTCATGGTAAATGAGCATCGTTCAATTGTTTTTATCAATTAATTTAGTAAAACTTCATAACACTCCCTAAATCGATGGAATAACCACTATAAAATTATTATTTTCTTGATAAACGGAGACGACAAAGGCTCCAAACCTCTTTGAACATCATCATATGTTAGTGAAGGATGCAACCAAGCATTAAAACAATATATTCATATTTTTTGAAATTTTCTCAAAATCTATGGGCTAACCCCTACAAAAATATTGAGTTTTTGGTAAATTCGTTATATACTGAAGCCCATAATCTTTAGTGTTGTTTTAAAATTTCTACCATATTCTACATTTGTATTAATGTATGCTAAACTTTTTTCATGGTAAATGAGCATCGTTCAATTGTTTTTATCAATTAATTTAGTAAAACTTCATAACACTCCCTAAATCGATGGAATAACCACTATAAAATTATTATTTTCTTGATAAACGGAGACGACAAAGGCTCCAAACCTCTTTGAACATCATCATATGTTAGTGAAGGATGCAACCAAGCATTAAAACAATATATTCATATTTTTTGAAATTTTCTCAAAATCTATGGGCTAACCCCTACAAAAATATTGAGTTTTTGGTAAATACTTTATATACTAAAGCCTATAATCTTTAGTGTTGTTTTAAAATTTCTAACCATATTCTAAATTTGTATTAATGTATGCTAAACTCTTTTTCATTGTAAATGAGCATCGTTCAATTGTTTTTATCAATTAATTTAGTAAAACTTCATAATACTCCTAAATCGATGGAATAACCACTATAAAATTATTATTTTCTTGATAAACGGAGACGACAAAGGCTCCAAACCTCTTTGAACATCATCATATGTTAGTGCAGGATGCAACTAAGCATTAAAAAAATATTATCATATTTTTTGAAATTTTCTCAAAATCTATGGGCTAACCCCTACAAAAATATTGAGTTTTTGGTAAATACTTTATATACTAAAGCCTATAATCTTTAGTGTTGTTTTAAAATTTCTAACCATATTCTAAATTTGTATTAATGTATACTAAACTCATTTTCATGGTAAATGAGCATCGTTCAATTGTTTTTATCAATTAATTTAGTAAAACTTCATAATACTCCCTAAATCGATGGAATAACCACTATAAAATTATTATTTTCTTGATAAACGGAGACGACAAAGGCTCCAAACCTCTTTGAACATCATCATATGTTAGTGAAGGATGCAACTAGGCATTAAAACAATATTGTCATATTTTTTGAAATTTTCTCAAAATCTATGGGCTAACCCCTACAAAAATATTGAGTTTTTGGTAAATTCTTTATATACTGAAGCCCATAATCTTTAGTGTTGTTTTAAAATTTCTACCATATTCTACATTTGTATTAATGTATGCTAAACTCTTTTTCATGGTAAATGAGCATCGTTCAATTGTTTTTTCAATTAATTTTGTAAAACTTCATAACACTCCCTAAATCGATGGAATAACCACTATAAAATTATTATTTTCTTGATAAACGGAGACGACAAAGGCTCCAAACCTCTTTGAACATCATCATATGTTAGTGAAGGATGCAACCAAGCATTAAAACAATATTCATATTTTTTGAAATTTTCTCAAAATCTATGGGCTAACCCCTACAAAAATATTGAGTTTTTGGTAAATTCTTTATATACTGAAGCCCATAATCTTTAGTGTTGTTTTAAAATTTCTACCATATTCTACATTTGTATTAATGTATGCTAAACTCTTTTTCATGGTAAATGAGCATCGTTCAATTGTTTTTTCAATTAATTTAGTAAAACTTCATAACACTCCCTAAATCGATGGAATAACCACTATAAAATTATTATTTTCTTGATAAACGGAGACGACAAAGGCTCCAAACCTCTTTGAACATCATCATATGTTAGTGAAGGATGCAACCAAGCATTAAAACAATATATTCATATTTTTTGAAATTTTCTCAAAATCTATGGGCTAACCCCTACAAAAATATTGAGTTTTTGGTAAATTCTTTATATACTGAAGCCATAATCTTTAGTGTTGTTTTAAAATTTCTACCATATTCTACATTTGTATTAATGTATGCTAAACTTTTTCATGGTAAATGAGCATCGTTCAATTGTTTTTATCAATTAATTTAGTAAAACTTCATAACACTCCCTAAATCGATGGAATAACCACTATAAAATTATTATTTTCTTGATAAACGGAGACGACAAAGGCTCCAAACCTCTTTGAACATCATCATATGTTAGTGAAGGATGCAACTAAGCATTAAAACAATATATTCATATTTTTTGAAATTTTCTCAAAATCTATGGGCTAACCCCTACAAAAATATTGAGTTTTTGGTAAATACTTTATATACTAAGCCTATAATCTTTAGTGTTGTTTTAAAATTTCTAACCATATTCTAAATTTGTATTAATGTATGCTAAACTCTTTTTCATGGTAAATGAGCATCGTTCAATTGTTTTTATCAATTAATTTAGTAAAACTTCATAATACTCCCTAAATCGATGGAATAACCACTATAAAATTATTATTTTCTTGATAAACGGAGACGACAAAGGCTCCAAACCTCTTTGAACATCATCATATGTTAGTGCAGGATGCAACTAGGCATTAAAAAATATTGTCATATTTTTTGAAATTTTCTCAAAATCTATGGGCTAAACCCTACAAAAATATTGAGTTTTTGGTAAATACTTTATATACTGAAGCCTATAATCTTTAGTGTTGTTTTAAAATTTCTACCATATTCTACATTTGTATTAATGTATGCTAAACTCTTTTTCATGGTAAATGAGCATCGTTCAATTGTTTTTATCAATTAATTTAGTAAAACTTCATAATACTCCCTAAATCGATGGAATAACCACTATAAAATTATTATTTTCTTGATAAACGGAGACGACAAAGGCTCCAAACCTCTTTGAACATCATCATATGTTAGTGAAGGATGCAACTAGGCATTAAAACAATATTGTCATATTTTTTGAAATTTTCTCAAAATCTATGGGCTAACCCCTACAAAAATATTGAGTTTTTGGTAAATTCTTTATATACTGAAGCCCATAATCTTTAGTGTTGTTTTAAAATTTCTACCATATTCTACATTTGTATTAATGTATGCTAAACTCTTTTTCATGGTAAATGAGCATCGTTCAATTGTTTTTATCAATTAATTTAGTAAAACTTCATAACACTCCCTAAATCGATGGAATAACCACTATAAAATTATTATTTTCTTGATAAACGGAGACGACAAAGGCTCCAAACCTCTTTGAACATCATCATATGTTAGTGAAGGATGCAACCAAGCATTAAAACAATATTTTCATATTTTTTGAAATTTTCTCAAAATCTATGGGCTAACCCCTACAAAAATATTGAGTTTTTGGTAAATACTTTATATACTGAAGCCTATAATCTTTAGTGTTGTTTTAAAATTTCTAACCATATTCTAAATTTGTATTAATGTATGCTAAACTCTTTTTCATGGTAAATGAGCATCGTTCAATTGTTTTTATCAATTAATTTAGTAAAACTTCATAATACTCCTAAATCGATGGAATAACCACTATAAAATTATTATTTTCTTGATAAACGGAGACGACAAAGGCTCCAAACCTCTTTGAACATCATCATATGTTAGTGCAGGATGCAACTAGGCATTAAAACAATATTATCATATTTTTTGAAATTTTCTCAAAATCTATGGGCTAAACCCTACAAAAATATTGAGTTTTTGGTAAATACTTTATATACTAAAGCCATAATCTTTAGTGTTGTTTTAAAATTTCTACCATATTCTAATTTGTATTAATGTATGCTAAACTCTTTTTCATGGTAAATGAGCATCGTTCAATTGTTTTTATCAATTAATTTAGTAAAACTTCATAATACTCCCTAAATCGATGGAATAACCACTATAAAATTATTATTTTCTTGATAAACGGAGACGACAAAGGCTCCAAACCTCTTTGAACATCATCATATGTTAGTGAAGGATGCAACTAGGCATTAAAACAATATTGTCATATTTTTTGAAATTTTCTCAAAATCTATGGGCTAACCCCTACAAAAATATTGAGTTTTTGGTAAATTCTTATATACTGAAGCCCATAATCTTTAGTGATGTTTTAAAATTTCTACCATATTCTACATTTGTATTAATGTATGCTAAACTCTTTTTCATGGTAAATGAGCATCGTTCAATTGTTTTTTCAATTAATTTTGTAAAACTTCATAACACTCCCTAAATCGATGGAATAACCACTATAAAATTATTATTTTCTTGATAAACGGAGACGACAAAGGCTCCAAACCTCTTTGAACATCATCATATGTTAGTGAAGGATGCAACCAAGCATTAAAAAAATATATTCATATTTTTTGAAATTTTCTCAAAATCTATGGGCTAACCCCTACAAATATATTGAGTTTTTGGTAAATACTTTATATACTAAAGCCTATAATCTTTAGTGTTGTTTTAAAATTTCTAACCATATTCTAAATTTGTTTTAATGTATGCTAAACTCTTTTTCATTGTAAATGAGCATTGTTCAATTGTTTTTATCAATTAATTTAGTAAAACTTCATAATACTCCCTAAATCGATGGAATAACCACTATAAAATTATTATTTTCTTGATAAACGGAGACGACAAAGGCTCCAAACCTCTTTGAACATCATCATATGTTAGTGAAGGATGCAACTAGGCATTAAAACAATATTGTCATATTTTTTGAAATTTTCTCAAAATCTATGGGCTAACCCCTACAAAAATATTGAGTTTTTGGTAAATTCTTTATATACTGAAGCCATAATCTTTAGTGTTGTTTTAAAATTTCTACCATATTCTACATTTGTATTAATGTATGCTAAACTCTTTTTCATGGTAAATGAGCATCGTTCAATTGTTTTTTCAATTAATTTTGTAAAACTTCATAACACTCCCTAAATCGATGGAATAACCACTATAAAATTATTATTTTCTTGATAAACGGAGACGACAAAGGCTCCAAACCTCTTTGAACATCATCATATGTTAGTGAAGGATGCAACCAAGCATTAAAACAATATATTCATATTTTTTGAAATTTTCTCAAAATCTATGGGCTAACCCCTACAAAAATATTGAGTTTTTGGTAAATTCTTTATATACTGAAGCCTATAATCTTTAGTGTTGTTTTAAAATTTCTACCATATTCTACATTTGTATTAATGTATGCTAAACTCTTTTTCATGGTAAATGAGCATCGTTCAATTGTTTTTATCAATTAATTTAGTAAAACTTCATAACACTCCCTAAATCGATGGAATAACCACTATAAAATTATTATTTTCTTGATAAACGGAGACGACAAAGGCTCCAAACCTCTTTGAACATCATCATATGTTAGTGCAGGATGCAACTAAGCATTAAAAAAATATATTCATATTTTTTGAAATTTTCTCAAAATCTATGGGCTAACCCCTACAAAAATATTGAGTTTTTGGTAAATACTTTATATACTAAAGCCTATAATCTTTAGTGTTGTTTTAAAATTTCTAACCATATTCTAAATTTGTATTAATGTATGCTAAACTCTTTTTCATGGTAAATGAGCATCGTTCAATTGTTTTTATCAATTAATTTAGTAAAACTTCATAATACTCCCTAAATCGATGGAATAACCACTATAAAATTATTATTTTCTTGATAAACGGAGACGACAAAGGCTCCAAACCTCTTTGAACATCATCATATGTTAGTGCAGGATGCAATTAGGCATTAAAAACATATTATCATATTTTTGAAATTTTCTCAAAATCTATGGGCTAACCCCTACAAAAATATTGAGTTTTTGGTAAATTCTTTATATACTGAAGCCTATAATCTTTAGTGTTGTTTTAAAATTTCTACCATATTCTACATTTGTATTAATGTATGCTAAACTCTTTTTCATGGTAAATGAGCATCGTTCAATTGTTTTATCAATTAATTTAGTAAAACTTCATAATACTCCCTAAATCGATGGAATAACCACTATAAAATTATTATTTTCTTGATAAACGGAGACGACAAAGGCTCCAAACCTCTTTGAACATCATCATATGTTAGTGAAGGATGCAACTAGGCATTAAAAAAATATTATCATATTTTTTGAAATTTTCTCAAAATCTATGGGCTAACCCCTACAAAAATATTGAGTTTTTGGTAAATTCGTTATATACTGAAGCCCATAATCTTTAGTGTTGTTTTAAAATTTCTACCATATTCTACATTTGTATTAATGTATGCTAAACTCTTTTTCATGGTAAATGAGCATCGTTCAATTGTTTTTTCAATTAATTTAGTAAAACTTCATAACACTCCCTAAATCGATGGAATAACCACTATAAAATTATTATTTTCTTGATAAACGGAGACGACAAAGGCTCCAAACCTCTTTGAACATCATCATATGTTAGTGAAGGATGCAACCAAGCATTAAAACAATATATTCATATTTTTTGAAATTTTCTCAAAATCTATGGGCTAACCCCTACAAAAATATTGAGTTTTTGGTAAATTCTTTATATACTGAAGCCATAATCTTTAGTGTTGTTTTAAAATTTCTACCATATTCTACATTTGTATTAATGTATGCTAAACTCTTTTTCATGGTAAATGAGCATCGTTCAATTGTTTTTATCAATTAATTTAGTAAAACTTCATAACACTCCCTAAATCGATGGAATAACCACTATAAAATTATTATTTTCTTGATAAACGGAGACGACAAAGGCTCCAAACCTCTTTGAACATCATCATATGTTAGTGAAGGATGCAACCAAGCATTAAAACAATATTATCATATTTTTTGAAATTTTCTCAAAATCTATGGGCTAACCCCTACAAAAATATTGAGTTTTTGGTAAATACTTTATATACTAAAGCCTATAATCTTTAGTGTTGTTTTAAAATTTCTAACCATATTCTAAATTTGTATTAATGTATGCTAAACTCTTTTCATGGTAAATGAGCATCGTTCAATTGTTTTTATCAATTAATTTAGTAAAACTTCATAATACTCCCTAAATCGATGGAATAACCACTATAAAATTATTATTTTCTTGATAAACGGAGACGACAAAGGCTCCAAACCTCTTTGAACATCATCATATGTTAGTGCAGGATGCAACTAGGCATTAAAAAAATATTATCATATTTTTTGAAATTTTCTCAAAATCTATGGGCTAACCCCTACAAAAATATTGAGTTTTTGGTAAATACTTTATATACTGAAGCCTATAATCTTTAGTGTTGTTTTAAAATTTCTACCATATTCTACATTTGTATTAATGTATGCTAAACTCTTTTTCATGGTAAATGAGCATCGTTCAATTGTTTTTATCAATTAATTTAGTAAAACTTCATAACACTCCCTAAATCGATGGAATAACCACTATAAAATTATTATTTTCTTGATAAACGGAGACGACAAAGGCTCCAAACCTCTTTGAACATCATCATATGTTAGTGAAGGATGCAACTAGGCATTAAAACAATATTGTCATATTTTTTGAAATTTTCTCAAAATCTATGGGCTAACCCCTACAAAAATATTGAGTTTTTGGTAAATTCTTATATACTGAAGCCATAATCTTTAGTGTTGTTTTAAAATTTCTACCATATTCTACATTTGTATTAATGTATGCTAAACTCTTTTTCATGGTAAATGAGCATCGTTCAATTGTTTTTTCAATTAATTTTGTAAAACTTCATAACACTCCCTAAATCGATGGAATAACCACTATAAAATTATTATTTTCTTGATAAACGGAGACGACAAAGGCTCCAAACCTCTTTGAACATCATCATATGTTAGTGAAGGATGCAACCAAGCATTAAAACAATATATTCATATTTTTTGAAATTTTCTCAAAATCTATGGGCTAACCCCTACAAAAATATTGAGTTTTTGGTAAATTCGTTATATACTGAAGCCATAATCTTTAGTGTTGTTTTAAAATTTCTACCATATTCTACATTTGTATTAATGTATGCTAAACTCTTTTTCATGGTAAATGAGCATCGTTCAATTGTTTTTATCAATTAATTTAGTAAAACTTCATAATACTCCTAAATCGATGGAATAACCACTATAAAATTATTATTTTCTTGATAAACGGAGACGACAAAGGCTCCAAACCTCTTTGAACATCATCATATGTTAGTGCAGGATGCAACTAGGCATTAAAAAAATATTATCATATTTTTTGAAATTTTCTCAAAATCTATGGGCTAACCCCTACAAAAATATTGAGTTTTTGGTAAATACTTTATATACTAAGCCTATAATCTTTAGTGTTGTTTTAAAATTTCTAACCATATTCTAAATTTGTATTAATGTATGCTAAACTCTTTTTCATGGTAAATGAGCATCGTTCAATTGTTTTTATCAATTAATTTAGTAAAACTTCATAATACTCCCTAAATCGATGGAATAACCACTATAAAATTATTATTTTCTTGATAAACGGAGACGACAAAGACTCCAAACCTCTTTGAACATCATCATATGTTAGTGAAGGATGCAACTAGGCATTAAAACAATATTGTCATATTTTTTGAAATTTTCTCAAAATCTATGGGCTAACCCTACAAAAATATTGAGTTTTTGGTAAATTCTTATATACTGAAGCCCATAATCTTTAGTGTTGTTTTAAAATTTCTACCATATTCTACATTTGTATTAATGTATGCTAAACTCTTTTTCATGGTAAATGAGCATCGTTCAATTGTTTTTATCAATTAATTTAGTAAAACTTCATAACACTCCCTAAATCGATGGAATAACCACTATAAAATTATTATTTTCTTGATAAACGGAGACGACAAAGGCTCCAAACCTCTTTGAACATCATCATATGTTAGTGAATGATGTAACTAGGAATTAAAACAATATTGTCATATTTTTTGAAATTTTCTCAAAATCTATGGGCTAACTCCTACAAAAATATTGTGTTTTTGGTAAATTCTTTATATACTGAAGCCCATAATCTTTAGTGTTGTTTTAAAATTTCTACCATATTCTACATTTGTATTAATGTATGCTAAACTCTTTTTAATGGTAAATGAGCATCGTTCAATTGTTTTTATCAATTAATTTAGTAAAACTGCATAATACTCCCTAAATCGATGGAATAACCACTATAAAATTATTATTTTCTTGATAAACGGAGACGACAAAGGCTCCAAACCTCTTTGAACATCATCATATGTTAGTGCAGGATGCAATTAGGCATTAAAAAATATTATCATATTTTTTGAAATTTTCTCAAAATCTATGGGCTAAAACCCTACAAAAATATCGAGTTTTTGGTAAATACTTTATATACTGAAGCCTATAATCTTTAGTGTTGTTTTAAAATTTCTAACCATATTCTAAATTTGTATTAATGTATGCTAAACTCTTTTCATGGTAAATGAGCATCGTTCAATTGTTTTTATCAATTAATTTAGTAAAACTTCATAATACTCCCTAAATCGATGGAATAACCACTATAAAATTATTATTTTCTTGATAAACGGAGACGACAAAGGCTCCAAACCTCTTTGAACATCATCATATGTTAGTGAAGGATGCAACTAGGCATTAAAACAATATTGTCATATTTTTTGAAATTTTCTCAAAATCTATGGGCTAACCCCTACAAAAATATTGAGTTTTTGGTAAATTCTTTATATACTGAAGCCATAATCTTTAGTGTTGTTTTAAAATTTCTACCATATTCTACATTTGTATTAATGTATGCTAAACTCTTTTTCATGGTAAATGAGCATCGTTCAATTGTTTTTATCAATTAATTTAGTAAAACTTCATAATACTCCCTAAATCGATGGAATAACCACTATAAAATTATTATTTTCTTGATAAACGGAGACGACAAAGGCTCCAAACCTCTTTGAACATCATCATATGTTAGTGAAGGATGCAACTAGCATTAAAACAATATTCATATTTTTTGAAATTTTCTCAAAATCTATGGGCTAACCCCTACAAAAATATTGAGTTTTTGGTAAATTCTTATATACTGAAGCCCATAATCTTTAGTGTTGTTTTAAAATTTCTACCATATTCTACATTTGTATTAATGTATGCTAAACTCTTTTTCATGGTAAATGAGCATCGTTCAATTGTTTTTTCAATTAATTTTGTAAAACTTCATAACACTCCCTAAATCGATGGAATAACCACTATAAAATTATTATTTTCTTGATAAACGGAGACGACAAAGGCTCCAAACCTCTTTGAACATCATCATATGTTAGTGAAGGATGCAACTAAGCATTAAAACAATATTATATTTTTTGAAATTTTCTCAAAATCTATGGGCTAACCCCTACAAAAATATTGAGTTTTTGGTAAATACTTTATATACTAAAGCCTATAATCTTTAGTGTTGTTTTAAAATTTCTAACCATATTCTAAATTTGTATTAATGTATGCTAAACTCTTTTTCATGGTAAATGAGCATCGTTCAATTGTTTTTATCAATTAATTTAGTAAAACTTCATAATACTCCTAAATCGATGGAATAACCACTATAAAATTATTATTTTCTTGATAAACGGAGACGACAAAGGCTCCAAACCTCTTTGAACATCATCATATGTTAGTGCAGGATGCAACTAGGCATTAAAAAAATATTATCATATTTTTTGAAATTTTCTCAAAATCTATGGGCTAACCCCTACAAAAATATTGAGTTTTTGGTAAATACTTTATATACTGAAGCCTATAATCTTTAGTGTTGTTTTAAAATTTCTAACCATATTCTAATTTGTATTAATGTATGCTAAACTCATTTTCATGGTAAATGAGCATTGTTCAATTGTTTTTATCAATTAATTTAGTAAAACTTCATAATACTCCCTAAATCGATGGAATAACCACTATAAAATTATTATTTTCTTGATAAACGGAGACGACAAAGGCTCCAAACCTCTTTGAACATCATCATATGTTAGTGAAGGATGCAACCAAGCATTAAAACAATATTCATATTTTTTGAAATTTTCTCAAAATCTATGGGCTAACCCCTACAAAAATATTGAGTTTTTGGTAAATTCTTTATATACTGAAGCCATAATCTTTAGTGTTGTTTTAAAATTTCTACCATATTCTACATTTGTATTAATGTATGCTAAACTTTTTTCATGGTAAATGAGCATCGTTCAATTGTTTTTTCAATTAATTTAGTAAAACTTCATAACACTCCCTAAATCGATGGAATAACCACTATAAAATTATTATTTTCTTGATAAACGGAGACGACAAAGGCTCCAAACCTCTTTGAACATCATCATATGTTAGTGAAGGATGCAACGAAGCATTAAAACAATATATTAATATTTTTTGAAATTTTCTCAAAATCTATGGGCTAACCCCTACAAATATATTGAGTTTTTGGTAAATACTTTATATACTGAAGCCTATAATCTTTAGTGTTGTTTTAAAATTTCTAACCATATTCTAATTTGTATTAATGTATGCTAAACTCTTTTTCATGGTAAATGAGCATCGTTCAATTGTTTTTATCAATTAATTTAGTAAAACTTCATAATACTCCTAAATCGATGGAATAACCACTATAAAATTATTATTTTCTTGATAAACGGAGACGACAAAGGCTCCAAACCTCTTTGAACATCATCATATGTTAGTGCAGGATGCAACTAGGCATTAAAAAAATATTATCATATTTTTGAAATTTTCTCAAAATCTATGGGCTAACCCCTACAAAAATATTGAGTTTTGGTAAATACTTTATATACTGAAGCCTATAATCTTTAGTGTTGTTTTAAAATTTCTAACCATATTCTAAATTTGTATTAATGTATGCTAAACTCATTTTCATGGTAAATGAGCATCGTTCAATTGTTTTTATCAATTAATTTAGTAAAACTTCATAATACTCCCTAAATCGATGGAATAACCACTATAAAATTATTATTTTCTTGATAAACGGAGACGACAAAGGCTCCAAACCTCTTTGAACATCATCATATGTTAGTGAAGGATGCAACTAGGCATTAAAACAATATTGTCATATTTTTTGAAATTTTCTCAAAATCTATGGGCTAACCCCTACAAAAATATTGAGTTTTTGGTAAATTCTTTATATACTGAAGCCATAATCTTTAGTGTTGTTTTAAAATTTCTACCATATTCTACATTTGTATTAATGTATGCTAAACTCTTTTTCATGGTAAATGAGCATCGTTCAATTGTTTTTATCAATTAATTTAGTAAAACTTCATAACACTCCCTAAATCGATGGAATAACCACTATAAAATTATTATTTTCTTGATAAACGGAGACGACAAAGGCTCCAAACCTCTTTGAACATCATCATATGTTAGTGAAGGATGCAACCAAGCATTAAAACAATATATTCATATTTTTTGAAATTTTCTCAAAATCTAAGGGCTACAAAAATATTGAGTTTTTGGTCAATTCTTTATATACTGAAGCCCATAATCTTTAGTGTTGTTTTAAAATTTCTACCATATTCTACATTTGTATTAATGTATGCTAAACTCTTTTTCATGGTAAATGAGCATCGTTCAATTGTTTTTATCAATTAATTTAGTAAAACTTCATAACACTCCCTAAATCGATGGAATAACCACTATAAAATTATTATTTTCTTGATAAACGGAGATGACAAAGGCTCCAAACCTCTTTGAACATCATTATATGTTAGTGAAGGATGCAACTAAGCATTAAAACAATATTCATATTTTTTGAAATTTTCTCAAAATCTATGGGCTAACCCCTACAAAAATATTGAGTTTTTGGTAAATTCTTTATATACTGAAGCCCATAATCTTTAGTGTTGTTTTAAAATTTCTACCATATTCTACATTTGTATTAATGTATGCTAAACTCTTTTTCATGGTAAATGAGCATCGTTCAATTGTTTTTATCAATTAATTTAGTAAAACTTCATAACACTCCCTAAATCGATGGAATAACCACTATAAAATTATTATTTTCTTGATAAACGGAGACGACAAAGGCTCCAAACCTCTTTGAACATCATCATATGTTAGTGAAGGATGCAACTAGCATTAAAACAATATTTCATATTTTTTGAAATTTTCTCAAAATCTATGGGCTAACCCCTACAAAAATATTGAGTTTTTGGTAAATTCTTTATATACTGAAGCCCATAATCTTTAGTGTTGTTTTAAAATTTCTACCATATTCTACATTTGTATTAATGTATGCTAAACTCTTTTTCATGGTAAATGAGCATCGTTCAATTGTTTTTATCAATTAATTTAGTAAAACTTCATAACACTCCCTAAATCGATGGAATAACCACTATAAAATTATTATTTTCTTGATAAACGGAGACGACAAAGGCTCCAAACCTCTTTGAACATCATCATATGTTAGTGCAGGATGCAACTAGGCATTAAAACAATATTGTCATATTTTTTGAAATTTTCTCAAAATCTATGGGACCGCCTACAAAAATATTGAGTTTTTGGTAAATTCTTTATATACTGAAGCCCATAATCTTTAGTGTTGTTTTAAAATTTCTAACATATTCTACATTTGTATTAATGTATGTTAAACTCTTTTTCATGGTAAATGAGCATCGTTCAATTGTTTTTATCAATTAATTTAGTAAAACTTCATAACACTCCCTAAATCGATGGAATAACCACTATAAAATTATTATTTTCTTGATAAACGGAGATGACAAAGGCTCCAAACCTCTTTGAACATCATCATATGTTAGTGAAGGATGCAACCAGGCATTAAAACAATATTTCATATTTTTTGAAATTTTCTCAAAATCTATGGGCTAACCCCTACAAAAATATTGAGTTTTTGGTAAATTCGTTATATACTGAAGCCCATAATCTTTAGTGTTGTTTTAAAATTTCTACCATATTCTACATTTGTATTAATGTATGCTAAACTCTTTTTCATGGTAAATGAGCATCGTTCAATTGTTTTTATCAATTAATTTAGTAAAACTTCATAACACTCCCTAAATCGATGGAATAACCACTATAAAATTATTATTTTCTTGATAAACGGAGACCACAAAGGCTCCAAACCTCTTTAAAAATCATCATATTTTAGTGCAGGATGAAACCAAGCATTAAAACAATATTGTCATATTTTTTGAAATTTTCTCAAAATCTATGGGCTACAAAAATATTGAGTTTTTGGTCAATTCTTTATATACTGAAGCCCATAATCTTTAGTGTTGTTTTAAAATTTCTAACATATTCTACATTTGTATTAATGTATGTTAAACTCTTTTTCATGGTAAATGAGCATCGTTCAATTGTTTTTATCAATTAATTTAGTAAAACTTCATAACACTCCCTAAATCGATGGAATAACCACTATAAAATTATTATTTTCTTGATAAACGGAGATGACAAAGGCTCCAAACCTCTTTGAACATCATAATATGCTAGTGAAGGATGCAACCAAGCATTAAAACAATATTCATATTTTTTGAAATTTTCTCAAAATCTATGGGCTAACCCCTACAAAAATATTGAGTTTTTGGTAAATTCTTTATATACTGAAGCCCATAATCTTTAGTGTTGTTTTAAAATTTCTACCATATTCTACATTTGTATTAATGTATGCTAAACTCTTTTTCATGGTAAATGAGCATCGTTCAATTGTTTTTATCAATTAATTTAGTAAAACTTCATAACACTCCCTAAATCGATGGAATAACCACTATAAAATTATTATTTTCTTGATAAACGGAGACGACAAAGGCTCCAAACCTCTTTGAACATCATCATATGTTAGTGCAGGATGCAACTAGGCATTAAAACAATATTGTCATATTTTTTGAAATTTTCTCAAAATCTATGGGACCCCTACAAAAATATTGAGTTTTTGGTAAATTCTTTATATACTGAAGCCCATAATCTTTAGTGTTGTTTTAAAATTTCTACCATATTCTACATTTGTATTAATGTATGCTAAACTCTTTTTCATGGTAAATGAGCATCGTTCAATTGTTTTTATCAATTAATTTAGTAAAACTTCATAACACTCCCTAAATCGATGGAATAACCACTATAAAATTATTATTTTCTTGATAAACGGAGACGACAAAGGCTCCAAACCTCTTTGAACATCATCATATGTTAGTGCAGGATGCAACTAGGCATTAAAACAATATTGTCATATTTTTTGAAATTTTCTCAAAATCTATGGGCTAACCCCTACAAAAATATTGAGTTTTTGGTAAATTCTTTATATACTGAAGCCCATAATCTTTAGTGTTGTTTTAAAATTTCTACCATATTCTACATTTGTATTAATGTATGCTAAACTCTTTTTCATGGTAAATGAGCATCGTTCAATTGTTTTTATCAATTAATTTAGTAAAACTTCATAACACTCCCTAAATCGATGGAATAACCACTATAAAATTATTATTTTCTTGATAAACGGAGACGACAAAGGCTCCAAACCTCTTTGAACATCATCATATGTTAGTGCAGGATGCAACTAGGCATTAAAACAATATTGTCATATTTTTTGAAATTTTCTCAAAATCTATGGGCTAACCCCTACAAAAATATTGAGTTTTTGGTAAATTCTTTATATACTGAAGCCCATAATCTTTAGTGATGTTTTAAAATTTCTACCATATTCTACATTTGTATTAATGTATGCTAAACTCTTTTTCATGGTAAATGAGCATCGTTCAATTGTTTTTATCAATTAATTTAGTAAAACTTCATAACACTCCCTAAATCGATGGAATAACCACTATAAAATTATTATTTTCTTGATAAACGGAGACGACAAAGGCTCCAAACCTCTTTGAACATCATCATATGTTAGTGAAGGATGCAACTAGGCATTAAAACAATATTTCATATTTTTTGAAATTTTCTCAAAATCTATGGGCTAACCCCTACAAAAATATTGAGTTTTTGGTAAATTCTTTATATACTGAAGCCCATAATCTTTAGTGTTGTTTTAAAATTTCTACCATATTCTACATTTGTATTAATGTATGCTAAACTCTTTTTCATGGTAAATGAGCATCGTTCAATTGTTTTTATCAATTAATTTAGTAAAACTTCATAACACTCCCTAAATCGATGGAATAACCACTATAAAATTATTATTTTCTTGATAAACGGAGACGACAAAGGCTCCAAACCTCTTTGAACATCATCATATGTTAGTGCAGGATGCAATCAAGCATTAAAACAATATATTCATATTTTTTGAAATTTTCTCAAAATCTATGGGCTAACCCCTACAAAAATATTGAGTTTTTGGTAAATTCGTTATATAATGAAGCCCATAATCTTTAGTGTTGTTTTAAAATTTCTACCATATTCTACATTTGTATTAATGTATGCTAAACTCTTTTTCATGGTAAATGAGCATCGTTCAATTGTTTTTATCAATTAATTTAGTAAAACTTCATAACACTCCCTAAATCGATGGAATAACCACTATAAAATTATTATTTTCTTGATAAACGGAGACGACAAAGGCTCCAAACCTCTTTGAACATCATCATATGTTAGTGAAGGATGCAACTAGGCATTAAAACAATATTTCATATTTTTTGAAATTTTCTCAAAATCTATGGGCTAACCCCTACAAAAATATTGAGTTTTTGGTAAATTCTTTATATACTGAAGCCCATAATCTTTAGTGTTGTTTTAAAATTTCTACCATATTCTACATTTGTATTAATGTATGCTAAACTCTTTTTCATGGTAAATGAGCATCGTTCAATTGTTTTTATCAATTAATTTAGTAAAACTTCATAACACTCCCTAAATCGATGGAATAACCACTATAAAATTATTATTTTCTTGATAAACGGAGACGACAAAGGCTCCAAACCTCTTTGAACATCATCATATGTTAGTGCAGGATGCAACTAGGCATTAAAACAATATTGTCATATTTTTTGAAATTTTCTCAAAATCTATGGGCCCCCTACAAAAATATTGAGTTTTTGGTAAATTCTTTATATACTGAAGCCCATAATCTTTAGTGTTGTTTTAAAATTTCTAACATATTCTACATTTGTATTAATGTATGCTAAACTCTTTTCATGGTAAATGAGCATCGTTCAATTGTTTTTATCAATTAATTTAGTAAAACTTCATAACACTCCCTAAATCGATGGAATAACCACTATAAAATTATTATTTTCTTGATAAACGGAGACGACAAAGGCTCCAAACCTCTTTGAACATCATCATATGTTAGTGCAGGATGCAACTAGGCATTAAAACAATATTGTCATATTTTTTGAAATTTTCTCAAAATCTATGGGCTAACCCCTACAAAAATATTGAGTTTTTGGTAAATTCTTTATATACTGAAGCCCATAATCTTTAGTGTTGTTTTAAAATTTCTACCATATTCTACATTTGTATTAATGTATGCTAAACTCTTTTTCATGGTAAATGAGCATCGTTCAATTGTTTTTATCAATTAATTTAGTAAAACTTCATAACACTCCCTAAATCGATGGAATAACCACTATAAAATTATTATTTTCTTGATAAACGGAGACGACAAAGGCTCCAAACCTCTTTGAACATCATCATATGTTAGTGCAGGATGCAACTAGGCATTAAAACAATATTGTCATATTTTTTGAAATTTTCTCAAAATCTATGGGCTACCCCCTACAAAAATATTGAGTTTTTGGTAAATTCTTTATATACTGAAGCCCATAATCTTTAGTGTTGTTTTAAAATTTCTAACATATTCTACATTTGTATTAATGTATGCTAAACTCTTTTTCATGGTAAATGAGCATCGTTCAATTGTTTTTATCAATTAATTTAGTAAAACTTCATAACACTCCCTAAATCGATGGAATAACCACTATAAAATTATTATTTTCTTGATAAACGGAGACGACAAAGGCTCCAAACCTCTTTGAACATCATCATATGTTAGTGCAGGATGCAACTAGGCATTAAAACAATATTGTCATATTTTTTGAAATTTTCTCAAAATCTATGGGCTAACCCCTACAAAAATATTGAGTTTTTGGTAAATTCTTTATATACTGAAGCCCATAATCTTTAGTGTTGTTTTAAAATTTCTACCATATTCTACATTTGTATTAATGTATGCTAAACTCTTTTTCATGGTAAATGAGCATCGTTCAATTGTTTTTATCAATTAATTTAGTAAAACTTCATAACACTCCCTAAATCGATGGAATAACCACTATAAAATTATTATTTTCTTGATAAACGGAGACGACAAAGGCTCCAAACCTCTTTGAACATCATCATATGTTAGTGCAGGATGCAACTAGGCATTAAAACAATATTGTCATATTTTTTGAAATTTTCTCAAAATCTATGGGCTAACCCCTACAAAAATATTGAGTTTTTGGTAAATTCTTTATATACTGAAGCCCATAATCTTTAGTGTTGTTTTAAAATTTCTACCATATTCTACATTTGTATTAATGTATGCTAAACTCTTTTTCATGGTAAATGAGCATCGTTCAATTGTTTTATCAATTAATTTAGTAAAACTTCATAACACTCCCTAAATCGATGGAATAACCACTATAAAATTATTATTTTCTTGATAAACGGAGACGACAAAGGCTCCAAACCTCTTTGAACATCATCATATGTTAGTGAAGGATGCAACCAAGCATTAAAACAATATTTCATATTTTTTGAAATTTTCTCAAAATCTATGGGCTAACCCCTACAAAAATATTGAGTTTTTGGTAAATACTTTATATACTAAAGCCTATAATCTTTAGTGTTGTTTTAAAATTTCTAACCATATTCTTAATTTGTATTAATGTATGCTAAACTCTTTTTCATTGTAAATGAGCATCGTTCAATTGTTTTTATCAATTAATTTAGTAAAACTTCATAATACTCCCTAAATCGATGGAATAACCACTATAAAATTATTATTTTCTTGATAAACGGAGACGACAAAGGCTCCAAACCTCTTTGAACATCATCATATGTTAGTGCAGGATGCAACTAGGCATTAAAAAAATATTATCATATTTTTTGAAATTTTCTCAAAATCTATGGGCTAACCCCTACAAAAATATTGATTTTTGGTAAATACTTTATATACTGAAGCCTATAATCTTTAGTGTTGTTTTAAAATTTCTAACCATATTCTAAATTTGTATTAATGTATACTAAACTCATTTTCATGGTAAATGAGCATCGTTCAATTGTTTTTATCAATTAATTTAGTAAAACTTCATAATACTCCCTAAATCGATGGAATAACCACTATAAAATTATTATTTTCTTGATAAACGGAGACGACAAAGGCTCCAAACCTCTTTGAACATCATCATATGTTAGTGAAGGATGCAACTAGGCATTAAAACAATATTGTCATATTTTTTGAAATTTTTTCAAAATCTATGGGACCGCCTACAAAAATATTGAGTTTTTGGTAAATTCTTTATATACTGAAGCCCATAATCTTTAGTGTTGTTTTAAAATTTCTACCATATTCTACATTTGTATTAATGTATGCTAAACTCTTTTTCATGGTAAATGAGCATCGTTCAATTGTTTTTATCAATTAATTTAGTAAAACTTCATAACACTCCCTAAATCGATGGAATAACCACTATAAAATTATTATTTTCTTGATAAACGGAGACGACAAAGGCTCCAAACCTCTTTGAACATCATCATATGTTAGTGCAGGATGCAATTAGGCATTAAAAAAATATTATCATATTTTTTGAAATTTTCTCAAAATCTATGGGCTAACCCCTACAAAAATATTGAGTTTTTGGTAAATTCTTTATATACTGAAGCCCATAATCTTTAGTGTTGTTTTAAAATTTCTACCATATTCTACATTTGTATTAATGTATGCTAAACTCTTTTTCATGGTAAATGAGCATCGTTCAATTGTTTTTATCAATTAATTTAGTAAAACTTCATAACACTCCCTAAATCGATGGAATAACCACTATAAAATTATTATTTTCTTGATAAACGGAGACGACAAAGGCTCCAAACCTCTTTGAACATCATCATATGTTAGTGCAGGATGCAACTAGGCATTAAAACAATATTGTCATATTTTTTGAAATTTTCTCAAAATCTATGGGCTAACCCCTACAAAAATATTGAGTTTTTGGTAAATTCTTTATATACTGAAGCCCATAATCTTTAGTGTTGTTTTAAAATTTCTACCATATTCTACATTTGTATTAATGTATGCTAAACTCTTTTTCATGGTAAATGAGCATCGTTCAATTGTTTTTATCAATTAATTTAGTAAAACTTCATAACACTCCCTAAATCGATGGAATAACCACTATAAAATTATTATTTTCTTGATAAACGGAGACGACAAAGGCTCCAAACCTCTTTGAACATCATCATATGTTAGTGAAGGATGCAACTAGCATTAAAACAATATTCATATTTTTTGAAATTTTCTCAAAATCTATGGGCTAACCCCTACAAAAATATTGAGTTTTTGGTAAATTCTTTATATACTGAAGCCCATAATCTTTAGTGTTGTTTTAAAATTTCTACCATATTCTACATTTGTATTAATGTATGCTAAACTCTTTTTCATGGTAAATGAGCATCGTTCAATTGTTTTTATCAATTAATTTTGTAAAACTTCATAACACTCCCTAAATCGATGGAATAACCACTATAAAATTATTATTTTCTTGATAAACGGAGACGACAAAGGCTCCAAACCTCTTTGAACATCATCATATGTTAGTGAAGGATGCAACTAGGCATTAAAACAATATATTCATATTTTTTGAAATTTTCTCAAAATCTATGGGCTAACCCCTACAAAAATATTGAGTTTTTGGTAAATACTTTATATACTGAAGCCATAATCTTTAGTGTTGTTTTAAAATTTCTAACCATATTCTAATTTGTATTAATGTATGCTAAACTCTTTTTCATGGTAAATGAGCATCGTTCAATTGTTTTTATCAATTAATTTAGTAAAACTTCATAATACTCCTAAATCGATGGAATAACCACTATAAATCACAATTTTCTTAAAAATCATCATATGTTAGTGCAGGATGAAACCAAGCATTAAAACAATATTGTCATATTTTTTGAAATTTTCTCAAAATCTATGGGACCCCCTACAAAAATATTGAGTTTTTGGTAAATTCTTTATATACTGAAGCCCATAATCTTTAGTGTTGTTTTAAAATTTCTACCATATTCTACATTTGTATTAATGTATGCTAAACTCTTTTCATGGTAAATGAGCATCGTTCAATTGTTTTTATCAATTAATTTAGTAAAACTTCATAACACTCCCTAAATCGATGGAATAACCACTATAAAATTATTATTTTCTTGATAAACGGAGACGACAAAGGCTCCAAACCTCTTTGAACATCATCATATGTTAGTGCAGGATGCAACTAGGCATTAAAACAATATTGTCATATTTTTTGAAATTTTCTCAAAATCTATGGGCTAACCCTACAAAAATATTGAGTTTTTGGTAAATTCTTTATATACTGAAGCCCATAATCTTTAGTGTTGTTTTAAAATTTCTAACATATTCTACATTTGTATTAATGTATGTTAAACTCTTTTTCATGGTAAATGAGCATCGTTCAATTGTTTTTATCAATTAATTTAGTAAAACTTCATAACACTCCCTAAATCGATGGAATAACCACTATAAAATTATTATTTTCTTGATAAACGGAGACGACAAAGGCTCCAAACCTCTTTGAACATCATCATATGTTAGTGCAGGATGCAACTAGGCATTAAAACAATATTGTCATATTTTTTGAAATTTTCTCAAAATCTATGGGCTAACCCCTACAAAAATATTGAGTTTTTGGTAAATTCTTTATATACTGAAGCCTATAATCTTTAGTGTTGTTTTAAAATTTCTACCATATTCTACATTTGTATTAATGTATGCTAAACTCTTTTTCATGGTAAATGAGCATCGTTCAATTGTTTTTATCAATTAATTTAGTAAAACTTCATAACACTCCCTAAATCGATGGAATAACCACTATAAAATTATTATTTTCTTGATAAACGGAGACGACAAAGGCTCCAAACCTCTTTGAACATCATCATATGTTAGTGAAGGATGCAACTAGGCATTAAAACAATATTTCATATTTTTTGAAATTTTCTCAAAATCTATGGGCTAACCCCTACAAAAATATTGAGTTTTTGGTAAATTCTTTATATACTGAAGCCCATAATCTTTAGTGTTGTTTTAAAATTTCTACCATATTCTACATTTGTATTAATGTATGCTAAACTCTTTTTCATGGTAAATGAGCATCGTTCAATTGTTTTTTCAATTAATTTAGTAAAACTTCATAACACTCCCTAAATCGATGGAATAACCACTATAAAATTATTATTTTCTTGATAAACGGAGACGACAAAGGCTCCAAACCTCTTTGAACATCATCATATGTTAGTGCAGGATGCAACCAAGCATTAAAATAACATATTCATATTTTTTGAAATTTTCTCAAAATCTATGGGCTAACCCCTACAAAAATATTGAGTTTTTGGTAAATTCTTTATATACTGAAGCCCATAATCTTTAGTGTTGTTTTAAAATTTCTACCATATTCTACATTTGTATTAATGTATGCTAAACTCTTTTTCATGGTAAATGAGCATCGTTCAATTGTTTTTATCAATTAATTTAGTAAAACTTCATAACACTCCCTAAATCGATGGAATAACCACTATAAAATTATTATTTTCTTGATAAACGGAGACGACAAAGGCTCCAAACCTCTTTGAACATCATCATATGTTAGTGAAGGATGCAACTAGGCATTAAAACAATATTTCATATTTTTTGAAATTTTCTCAAAATCTATGGGCTAACCCCTACAAAAATATTGAGTTTTTGGTAAATTCTTTATATACTGAAGCCCATAATCTTTAGTGTTGTTTTAAAATTTCTACCATATTCTACATTTGTATTAATGTATGCTAAACTCTTTTTCATGGTAAATGAGCATCGTTCAATTGTTTTTATCAATTAATTTAGTAAAACTTCATAACACTCCCTAAATCGATGGAATAACCACTATAAAATTATTATTTTCTTGATAAACGGAGACGACAAAGGCTCCAAACCTCTTTGAACATCATCATATGTTAGTGCAGGATGCAACTAGGCATTAAAACAATATTGTCATATTTTTTGAAATTTTCTCAAAATCTATGGGCTAAAAAAAAAAAAAAATATTGAGTTTTTGGTAAATTCTTTATATACTGAAGCCCATAATCTTTAGTGTTGTTTTAAAATTTCTACCATATTCTACATTTGTATTAATGTATGCTAAACTCTTTTTCATGGTAAATGAGCATCGTTCAATTGTTTTTATCAATTAATTTAGTAAAACTTCATAACACTCCCTAAATCGATGGAATAACCACTATAAAATTATTATTTTCTTGATAAACGGAGACGACAAAGGCTCCAAACCTCTTTGAACATCATCATATGTTAGTGAAGGATGCAACTAGGCATTAAAACATATTCATATTTTTTGAAATTTTCTCAAAATCTATGGGCTAACCCTACAAAAATATTGAGTTTTTGGTAATTCTTTATATACTGAAGCCCATAATCTTTAGTGTTGTTTTAAAATTTCTACCATATTCTACATTTGTATTAATGTATGCTAAACTCTTTTTCATGGTAAATGAGCATCGTTCAATTGTTTTTATCAATTAATTTAGTAAAACTTCATAACATAACACTCCTAAATCGATGGAATAACCACTATAAAATTATTATTTTCTTGATAAACGGAGACGACAAAGGCTCCAAACCTCTTTGAAAATCATCATATTTTAGTGCAGGATGAAACCAAGCATTAAAACAATATTGTCATATTTTTTGAAATTTTCTCAAAATCTATGGGACCCCCTACAAAAATATTGAGTTTTTGGTAAATTCTTTATATACTGAAGCCCATAATCTTTAGTGTTGTTTTAAAATTTCTACCATATTCTACATTTGTATTAATGTATGCTAAACTCTTTTTCATGGTAAATGAGCATCGTTCAATTGTTTTTATCAATTAATTTAGTAAAACTTCATAACACTCCCTAAATCGATGGAATAACCACTATAAAATTATTATTTTCTTGATAAACGGAGACGACAAAGGCTCCAAACCTCTTTGAACATCATCATATGTTAGTGCAGGATGCAACTAGGCATTAAAACAATATTGTCATATTTTTTGAAATTTTCTCAAAATCTATGGGCTAACCCCTACAAAAATATTGAGTTTTTGGTAAATTCTTTATATACTGAAGCCCATAATCTTTAGTGTTGTTTTAAAATTTCTAACATATTCTACATTTGTATTAATGTATGCTAAACTCTTTTTCATGGTAAATGAGCATCGTTCAATTGTTTTTATCAATTAATTTAGTAAAACTTCATAACACTCCCTAAATCGATGGAATAACCACTATAAAATTATTATTTTCTTGATAAACGGAGACGACAAAGGCTCCAAACCTCTTTGAACATCATCATATGTTAGTGCAGGATGCAACTAGGCATTAAAACAATATTGTTATATTTTTTGAAATTTTCTCAAAATCTATGGGCTAACCCCTACAAAAATATTGAGTTTTTGGTAAATTTTATATACTGAAGCCTATAATCTTTAGTGTTGTTTTAAAATTTCTACCATATTCTACATTTGTATTAATGTATGCTAAACTCTTTTTCATGGTAAATGAGCATCGTTCAATTGTTTTTATCAATTAATTTAGTAAAACTTCATACACTCCCTAAATCGATGGAATAACCACTATAAAATTATTATTTTCTTGATAAACGGAGACGACAAAGGCTCCAAACCTCTTTGAACATCATCATATGTTAGTGAAGGATGCAACTAGGCATTAAAACAATATTGTCATATTTTTTAAATTTTCTCAAAATCTATGGGCTAACCCCTACAAAAATATTGAATTTTTGGTAAATTCTTTATATACTGAAGCCCATAATCTTTAGTGTTGTTTTAAATTTCTACCATATTCTACATTTGTATTAATGTATGCTAAACTCTTTTTCATGGTAAATGAGCATCGTTCAATTGTTTTTATCAATTAATTTAGTAAAACTTCATAACACTCCCTAAATCGATGGAATAACCACTATAAAATTATTTTCTTGATAAACGGAGACGACAAAGGCTCCAAACCTCTTTGAACATCATCATATGTTAGTGCAGGATGCAACTAGGCATTAAAACAATATTGTCATATTTTTTGAAATTTTCTCAAAATCTATGGGCTAACCCCTACAAAATATTGAGTTTTTGGTAATTCTTTATATACTGAAGCCCATAATCTTTAGTGTTGTTTTAAAATTTCTAACATATTCTACATTTGTATTAATGTATGCTAAACTCTTTTCATGGTAAATGAGCATCGTTCAATTGTTTTTATCAATTAATTTAGTAAAACTTCATAACACTCCCTAAATCGATGGAATAACCACTATAAATTATTATTTTCTTGATAAACGGAGACGACAAAGGCTCCAAACCTCTTTGAACATCATCATATGTTAGTGCAGGATGCAACTAGCATTAAAACAATATTGTCATATTTTTTGAAATTTTCTCAAAATCTATGGGCTAACCCTACAAAAATATTGAGTTTTGGTAATTCTTATATACTGAAGCCCATAATCTTTAGTGTTGTTTTAAAATTTCTAACATATTCTACATTTGTATTAATGTATGTTAAACTCTTTTTCATGGTAAATGAGCATCGTTCAATTGTTTTTATCAATTAATTTAGTAAAACTTCATAACACTCCCTAAATCGATGGAATAACCACTATAAAATTATTATTTTCTTGATAAACGGAGACGACAAAGGCAAAGGCTCCAAACCTCTTTGAACATCATCATATGTTAGTGCAGGATGCAACTAGGCATTAAAACAATATTGTCATATTTTTTGAAATTTTCTCAAAATCTATGGGCTAACCCCTACAAAAATATTGAGTTTTTGGTAAATTCTTTATATACTGAAGCCATAATCTTTAGTGTTGTTTTAAAATTTCTACCATATTCTACATTTGTATTAATGTATGCTAAACTCTTTTTCATGGTAAATGAGCATCGTTCAATTGTTTTTATCAATTAATTTAGTAAAATTCATAACACTCCCTAAATCGATGGAATAACCACTATAAAATTATTATTTTCTTGATAAACGGAGACGACAAAGGCTCCAAACCTCTTTGAACATCATCATATGTTAGTGCAGGATGCAACTAGGCATTAAAACAATATTTCATATTTTTTGAAATTTTCTCAAAATCTATGGGCTAACCCCTACAAAATATTGAGTTTTTGGTAAATTCTTTATATACTGAAGCCCATAATCTTTAGTGTTGTTTTAAAATTTCTACCATATTCTACATTTGTATTAATGTACTAAACTCTTTTTCATGGTAAATGAGCATCGTTCAATTGTTTTTCAATTAATTTAGTAAAACTTCATACACTCCCTAAATCGATGGAATAACCACTATAAAATTATTATTTTCTTGATAAACGGAGACGACAAAGGCTCCAAACCTCTTTGAACATCATCATATGTTAGTGCAGGATGCAACTAGGCATTAAAACAATATATTCATATTTTTTGAAATTTTCTCAAAATCTATGGGCTAACCCCTACAAAATATTGAGTTTTTGGTAAATTCTTTATATACTGAAGCCCATAATCTTTAGTGTGTTTAAAATTTCTACCATATTCTACATTTGTATTAATGTATGCTAAACTCTTTTTCATGGTAAATGAGCATCGTTCAATTGTTTTTATCAATTAATTTAGTAAAATTCATAACACTCCCTAAATCGATGGAATAACCACTATAAAATTATTATTTTCTTGATAAACGGAGAGACAAAGGCTCCAAACCTCTTTGAACATCATCATATGTTAGTGAAGGATGCAACTAGGCATTAAAACAATATTCATATTTTTTGAAATTTTCTCAAAATCTATGGGCTAACCCCTACAAAAATATTGAGTTTTTGGTAAATTCTTTATATAATGAAGCCCATAATCTTTAGTGTTGTTTTAAAATTTCTACCATATTCTACATTTGTATTAATGTATGCTAAACTCTTTTTCATGGTAAATGAGCATCGTTCAATTGTTTTTATCAATTAATTTAGTAAAACTTCATAACACTCCCTAAATCGATGGAATAACCACTATAAAATTATTATTTTCTTGATAAACGGAGACGACAAAGGCTCCAAACCTCTTTGAACATCATCATATGTTAGTGAAGGATGCAACTAGGCATTAAAACAATATTGTCATATTTTTTGAAATTTTCTCAAAATCTATGGGCTAACCCCTACAAAATATTGAGTTTTTGGTAAATTCTTTATATATGAAGCCCATAATCTTTAGTGTTGTTTTAAAATTTCTACCATATTCTACATTTGTATTAATGTATGCTAAACTCTTTTTCATGGTAAATGAGCATCGTTCAATTGTTTTTATCAATTAATTTAGTAAAACTTCATAACACTCCCTAAATCGATGGAATAACCACTATAAAATTATTATTTTCTTGATAAACGGAGACGACAAAGGCTCCAAACCTCTTTGAACATCATCATATGTTAGTGAAGGATGCAACTAGGCATTAAAACAATATTTCATATTTTTTGAAATTTTCTCAAAATCTATGGGCTACCCCTACAAAATATTGAGTTTTTGGTAAATTCTTTATATACTGAAGCCCATAATCTTTAGTGTTGTTTTAAAATTTCTACCATATTCTACATTTGTATTAATGTATGCTAAACTCTTTTCATGGTAAATGAGCATCGTTCAATTGTTTTTTCAATTAATTTAGTAAAACTTCATAACACTCCTTAAATCGATGGAATAACCACTATAAAATTATTATTTTCTTGATAACCGGAGAATGACAAAGGTTCCAA
>NW_026013912.1:0-35992 GCF_020379485.1 Brassica napus | reverse complement strand
TAAATTTCAAAAAAATATGACACATATTGTTTTAATGCCTAGTTGCATCCTTCACTAACATATGATGATGTTCAAAGAGGTTTGGAGCTTTGTCGTCTCCGTTTATCAAGAAAATAATAATTTTATAGTGGTTATTCCATCGATTTAGGGAGTATTATGAAGTTTTACTAAATTAATGATAAAAAACAATTGAACGATGCTCATTTACCATGAAAATGAGTTTAGCATACATTAATACAAATGTAGAATATGGTAGAAATTTTAAACAACACTAAAGATTATAGCTTCAGTATATAAAGTATTTACCAAAAACTCAATATTTTGTAGGGTTAGCCCATAGATTTTGAGAAAATTTCAAAAAATATGAAATATTTTTAATGCCTAGTTGCATCCTGCACTAACATATGATGATGTTCAAAGAGGTTTGGAGCCTTTGTCGTCTCCGTTTATCAAGAAAATAATAATTTTATAGTGGTTATTCCATCGATTTAGGGAGTATTATGAAGTTTTACTAAATTAATTGATAAAAACAATGAACGATGCTCATTTACCATGAAAAGAGTTTAGCATACATTAATACAAATGTAGAATATGGTAGAAATTTTAAAACAACACTAAAGATTATAGGCTTCAGTATATAAAGTATTTACCAAAAACTCAATATTTTTGTAGGGGTTAGCCCATAGATTTTGAGAAAATTTCAAAAAATATGACAATATTGTTTTAATGCCTAGTTGCATCCTGCACTAACATATGATGATGTTCAAAGAGGTTTGGAGCCTTTGTCGTCTCCGTTTATCAAGAAAATAATAATTTTATAGTGGTTATTCCATCGATTTAGGGAGTATTATGAAGTTTTACTAAATTAATTGATAAAAAACAATTGAACGATGCTCATTTACCATGAAAAAGAGTTTAGCATACATTAATACAAATGTAGAATATGGTAGAAATTTTAAAAAACACTAAAGATTATGGCTTCAGTATATAAAATTTACCAAAAACTCAATATTTTTGTAGGGGTTAGCCCATAGATTTTGAGAAAATTTCAAAAAATATGACAATATTTTTTAATGCCTAGTTGCATCCTGCACTAACATATGATGATGTTCAAAGAGGTTTGGAGCTTTGTCGTCTCCGTTATCAAGAAAATAATAATTTTATAGTGGTTATTCCATCGATTTAGGGAGTATTATGAAGTTTTACTAAATTAATTGATAAAAACAATTGAACGATGCTCATTTACCATGAAAAAGAGTTTAGCATACATTAATACAAATGTAGAATATGGTAGAAATTTTAAAAAACACTAAAGATTATAGGCTTCAGTATATAAAGAATTTACCAAAAACTCAATATTTTTGTAGGGGTTAGCCCATAGATTTTGAGAAAATTTCAAAAAATATGACAATATTTTTTAATGCCTAGTTGCATCCTGCACTAACATATGATGATGTTCAAAGAGGTTTGGAGCCTTTGTCGTCTCCGTTTATCAAGAAAATAATAATTTATAGTGGTTATTCCATCGATTTAGGGAGTGTATGAAGTTTACTAAATTAATTGATAAAAACAATTGAACGATGCTCATTTACCATGAAAAAGAGTTTAGCATACATTAATACAAATGTAGAATATGGTAGAAATTTTAAAACAACACTAAAGATTATGGGCTTCAGTATATAAAGAATTTACCAAAAACTCAATATTTTGTAGGGGTTAGCCCATAGATTTTGAGAAAATTTCAAAAAATATGACAATATTGTTTTAATGCCTAGTTGCATCCTTCACTAACATATGATGATGTTCAAAGAGGTTGGAGCCTTTGTCGTCTCCGTTTATCAAGAAAATAATAATTTTATAGTGGTTATTCCATCGATTTAGGGAGTATTATGAAGTTTTACTAAATTAATTGATAAAAACAATTGAACGATGCTCATTTACCATGAAAAAGAGTTTAGCATACATTAATACAAATGTAGAATATGGTAGAAATTTAAAAACAACACTAAAGATTATAGGCTTCAGTATATAAGAATTTACCAAAAACTCAATTTTTGTAGGGGTTAGCCCATAGATTTTGAGAAAATTTCAAAAAATATGACAATATTGTTTAATGCCTAGTTGCATCCTTCACTAACATATGATGATGTTCAAAGAGGTTTGGAGCCTTTGTCGTCTCCGTTTATCAAGAAAAATAATTTTATAGTGGTTATTCCATCGATTTAGGGAGTATTATGAAGTTTTACTAAATTAATTGATAAAAACAATTGAACGATGCTCATTTACCATGAAAAGAGTTTAGCATACATTAATACAAATGTAGAATATGGTAGAAATTTTAAACAACACTAAAGATTATAGGCTTCAGTATATAAAGTATTTACCAAAAACTCAATATTTTTGTAGGGGTTAGCCCATAGATTTTGAGAAAATTTCAAAAAATATGACAATATTGTTTTAATGCTAGTTGCATCCTTCACTAACATATGATGATGTTCAAAGAGGTTTGGAGCCTTTGTCGTCTCCGTTTATCAAGAAAATAATAATTTTATAGTGGTTATTCCATCGATTTAGGGAGTATTATGAAGTTTTACTAAATTAATTGATAAAAACAATTGAACGATGCTCATTTACCATGAAAAGAGTTTAGCATACATTAATACAAATGTAGAATATGGTAGAAATTTTTAAACAACACTAAAGATTATAGGCTTCAGTATATAAAGTATTACCAAAAACTCAATATTTTTGTAGGGTTAGCCCATAGATTTTGAGAAAATTTCAAAAAATATGACAATATTGTTTAATGCCTAGTTGCATCCTTCACTAACATATGATGATGTTCAAAGAGGTTTGGAGCCTTTGTCGTCTCCGTTTATCAAGAAAATAATAATTTTATAGTGGTTATTCCATCGATTTAGGGAGGGAGTATTATGAAGTTTTACTAAATTAATTGATAAAAACAATTGAACGATGCTCATTTACCATGAAAAAGAGTTTAGCATACATTAATACAAATGTAGAATATGGTTAGAAATTTTAAACAACACTAAAGATTATAGGCTTCAGTATATAAAGTATTTACCAAAAACTCAATATTTTGTAGGGGTTAGCCCATAGATTTTGAGAAAATTTCAAAAAATATGACAATATTTTTTAATGCCTAGTTGCATCCTCACTAACATATGATGATGTTCAAAGAGGTTTGGAGCCTTTGTCGTCTCCGTTTATCAAGAAAATAATAATTTTATAGTGGTTATTCCATCGATTTAGGGAGTATTATGAAGTTTTACTAAATTAATTGATAAAAACAATTGAACGATGCTCATTTACCATGAAAAAGAGTTTAGCATACATTAATACAAATTAGAATATGGTAGAAATTTTAAAACAACACTAAAGATTATAGGCTTCAGTATATAAAGTATTTACCAAAAACTCAATATTTTTGTAGGGGTTAGCCCATAGATTTTGAGAAAATTTCAAAAAATATGACAATATTGTTTTAATGCCTAGTTGCATCCTTCACTAACATATGATGATGTTCAAAGAGGTTTGGAGCCTTTGTCGTCTCCGTTTATCAAGAAAATAATAATTTTATAGTGGTTATTCCATCGATTTAGGGAGTGTTATGAAGTTTTACTAAATTAATTGATAAAAACAATTGAACGATGCTCATTTACCATGAAAAAGAGTTTAGCATACATTAATACAAATGTAGAATATGGTAGAAATTTTAAAACAACACTAAAGATTATGGGCTTCAGTATATAAAAAATTTACCAAAAACTCAATATTTTTGTAGGGGTTAGCCCATAGATTTTGAGAAAATTTCAAAAAATATGACAATATTGTTTTAATGCCTAGTTGCATGCTCACTAACATATGATGATGTTCAAAGAGGTTTGGAGCCTTTGTCGTCTCCGTTTATCAAGAAAATAATAATTTTATAGTGGTTATTCCATCGATTTAGGGAGTGTTATGAAGTTTTACTAAATTAATTGATAAAAACAATTGAACGATGCTCATTTACCATGAAAAAGAGTTTAGCATACATTAATACAAATGTAGAATATGGTAGAAATTTTAAAACAACACTAAAGATTATAGGCTTCAGTATATAAAGAATTTACCAAAAACTCAATATTTTTGTAGGGGTTAGCCCATAGATTTTGAGAAAATTTCAAAAAATATGACAATATTTTTTAATGCCTAGTTGCATCCTGCACTAACATATGATGATGTTCAAAGAGGTTTGGAGCCTTTGTCGTCTCCGTTTATCAAGAAAATAATAATTTTATAGTGGTTATTCCATCGATTTAGGGAGTATTATGAAGTTTTACTAAATTAATTGATAAAAACAATTGAACGATGCTCATTTACCATGAAAAAGAGTTTAGCATACATTAATACAAATGTAGAATATGGTAGAAATTTTAAAACAACACTAAAGATTATGGGCTTCAGTATATAAGAATTTACCAAAAACTCAATATTTTTGTAAGGGTTAGCTTATAGATTTTGAGAAAATTTCAAAAAATATGACAATATTGTTTTAATGCCTAGTTACATCCTTCACTAACATATGATGATGTTCAAAGAGGTTTGGAGCTTTGTCGTCTCCGTTTATCAAGAAAATAATAATTTTATAGTGGTTATTCCATCGATTTAGGGAGTGTTATGAAGTTTTACTAAATTAATTGATAAAAACAATTGAACGATGCTCATTTACCATGAAAAAGAGTTTAGCATACATTAATACAAATGTAGAATATGGTAGAAATTTTAAAACAACACTAAAGATTATGGGCTTCATTATATAACGAATTTACCAAAAACTCAATATTTTTGTAGGGGTTAGCCCATAGATTTTGAGAAAATTTCAAAAAATATGACAATATTGTTTTAATGCCTAGTTGCATCCTTCACTAACATATGATGATGTTCAAAGAGGTTTGGAGCCTTTGTCGTCTCCGTTTATCAAGAAAATAATAATTTTATAGTGGTTATTCCATCGATTTAGGGAGTGTTATGAAGTTTTACTAAATTAATTGATAAAAACAATTGAACGATGCTCATTTACCATGAAAAAGAGTTTAGCATACATTAATACAAATGTAGAATATGGTTAGAAATTTTAAAACAACACTAAAGATTATAGGCTTTAGTATATAAAGTATTTACCAAAAACTCAATATTTTTGTAGGGGTTAGCCCATAGATTTTGAGAAAATTTCAAAAAATATGACAATATTGTTTTAATGCTAGTTGCATCCTTCACTAACATATGATGATGTTCAAAGAGGTTTGGAGCCTTTGTCGTCTCCGTTTATCAAGAAAATAATAATTTTATAGTGGTTATTCCATCGATTTAGGGAGTGTTATGAAGTTTTACTAAATTAATTGATAAAAACAATTGAACGATGCTCATTTACCATGAAAAAGAGTTTAGCATACATTAATACAAATGTAGAATATGGTAGAAATTTTAAAACAACACTAAAGATTATGGGCTTCAGTATATAAAGAATTTACCAAAAACTCAATATTTTTGTAGGGGTTAGCCCATAGATTTTGAGAAAATTTCAAAAAATATGACAATATTGTTTTAATGCCTAGTTGCATCCTTCACTAACATATGATGATGTTCAAAGAGGTTTGGAGCCTTTGTCGTCTCCGTTTATCAAGAAAATAATAATTTTATAGTGGTTATTCCATCGATTTAGGGAGTGTTATGAAGTTTTACTAAATTAATTGATAAAAACAATTGAACGATGCTCATTTACCATGAAAAAGAGTTTAGCATACATTAATACAAATGTAGAATATGGTAGAAATTTTAAAACAACACTAAAGATTATAGGCTTCAGTATATAAAGTATTTACCAAAAACTCAATATTTTTGTAGGGGTTAGCCCATAGATTTTGAGAAAATTTCAAAAAATATGACAATATTGTTTTAATGCCTAGTTGCATCCTTCACTAACATATGATGATGTTCAAAGAGGTTTGGAGCCTTTGTCGTCTCCGTTTATCAAGAAAATAATAATTTTATAGTGGTTATTCCATCGATTTAGGGAGTGTTATGAAGTTTTACTAAATTAATTGATAAAAACAATTGAACGATGCTCATTTACCATGAAAAAGAGTTTAGCATACATTAATACAAATGTAGAATATGGTTAGAAATTTAAAACAACATTAAAGATTATAGGCTTCAGTATATAAAGTATTTACCAAAAACTCAATATTTTTGTAGGGGTTAGCCCATAGATTTTGAGAAAATTTCAAAAAATATGATAATATTTTTTTAATGCCTAGTTGCATCCTGCACTAACATATGATGATGTTCAAAGAGGTTTGGAGCCTTTGTCGTCTCCGTTTATCAAGAAAATAATAATTTTATAGTGGTTATTCCATCGATTTAGGGAGTATTATGAAGTTTTACTAAATTAATTGATAAAAACAATTGAACGATGCTCATTTACCATGAAAAAGTTTAGCATACATTAATACAAATGTAGAATATGGTAGAAATTTTAAAACAACACTAAAGATTATGGCTTCAGTATATAAAGAATTTACCAAAAACTCAATATTTTTGTAGGGGTTAGCCCATAGATTTTGAGAAAATTTCAAAAAATATGACAATATTGTTTTAATGCCTAGTTGCATCCTTCACTAACATATGATGATGTTCAAAGAGGTTTGGAGCCTTTGTCGTCTCCGTTTATCAAGAAAATAATAATTTTATAGTGGTTATTCCATCGATTTAGGGAGTGTTATGAAGTTTTACTAAATTAATTGATAAAAACAATTGAACGATGCTCATTTACCATGAAAAAAGTTTAGCATACATTAATACAAATGTAGAATATGGTAGAAATTTTAAAACAACACTAAAGATTATGGGCTTCAGTATATAAAGAATTACCAAAAACTCAATATTTTTGTAGGGGTTAGCCCATAGATTTTGAGAAAATTTCAAAAAATATGACAATATTGTTTTAATGCCTAGTTGCATCCTTCACTAACATATGATGATGTTCAAAGAGGTTTGGAGCCTTTGTCGTCTCTGTTTATCAAGAAAATAATAATTTTACAGTGGTTATTCCATCGATTTACGGAGTATTATGAAGTTTTACTAAATTAATTGATAAAAACAATTGAACGATGCTCATTTAACATGAAAAGAGTTTAGCATACATTAATACAAATTTAGAATATGGTTAGAAATTTTAAAACAACACTAAAGATTATAGGCTTTAGTATATAAAGTATTTACCAAAAACTCAATATTTTTGTAGGGGTTAGCCCATAGATTTTGAGAAAATTTCAAAAAATATGATAATATTTTTTTAATGCCTAGTTGCATCATGCACTAACATATGATGATGTTCAAAGAGGTTTGGAGCCTTTGTCATCTCATTTACCATGAAAAATAGTTTATCATACATTAATACAAATGTAGAATATGGTGGAAATTTTAAAACAACACTAAAGATTATGGCTTCATTATATAACGAATTTACCAAAAACTCAATATTTTTGTAGGGGTTAGCCCATAGATTTTGAGAAAATTTCAAAAAATATGACAATATTGTTTTAATGCCTAGTTGCATCCTTCACTAACATATGATGATGTTCAAAGAGGTTTGGAGCCTTTGTCGTCTCCGTTTATCAAGAAAATAATAATTTTATAGTGGTTATTCCATCGATTTAGGGAGTGTTATGAAGTTTTACTAAATTAATTGATAAAAACAATTGAACGATGCTCATTTACCATGAAAAAGAGTTTAGCATACATTAATACAAATGTAGAATATGGTAGAAATTTTAAAACAACACTAAAGATTATAGGCTTCAGTATATAAAGTATTTACCAAAAACTCAATATTTTTGTAGGGGTTAGCCCATAGATTTTGAGAAAATTTCAAAAAATATGACAATATTGTTTTAATGCCTAGTTGCATCCTTCACTAACATATGATGATGTTCAAAGAGGTTTGGAGCCTTTGTCGTCTCCGTTTATCAAGAAAATAATAATTTTATAGTGGTTATTCCATCGATTTAGGGAGTGTTATGAAGTTTTACTAAATTAATTGATAAAAACAATTGAACGATGCTCATTTACCATGAAAAAGAGTTTAGCATACATTAATACAAATTAGAATATGGTAGAAATTTTAAAACAACACTAAAGATTATAGGCTTCAGTATATAAAGTATTTACCAAAAACTCAATATTTTTGTAGGGGTTAGCCCATAGATTTTGAGAAAATTTCAAAAAATATGACAATATTTTTTTAATGCCTAGTTGCATCCTTCACTAACATATGATGATGTTCAAAGAGGTTTGGAGCCTTTGTCGTCTCCGTTTATCAAGAAAATAATAATTTTATAGTGGTTATTCCATCGATTTAGGGAGTGTTATGAAGTTTTACTAAATTAATTGATAAAAACAATTGAACGATGCTCATTTACCATGAAAAAGAGTTTAGCATACATTAATACAAATGTAGAATATGGTAGAAATTTTAAAACAACACTAAAGATTATAGGCTTCAGTATATAAAGTATTTACCAAAAACTCAATATATTTGTAGGGGTTAGCCCATAGATTTTGAGAAAATTTCAAAAATATGACAATATTTTTTTAATGCCTAGTTGCATCCTTCACTAACATATGATGATGTTCAAAGAGGTTTGGAGCCTTTGTCGTCTCCGTTTATCAAGAAAATAATAATTTTATAGTGGTTATTCCATCGATTTAGGGAGTATTATGAAGTTTTACTAAATTAATTGATAAAAACAATTGAACGATGCTCATTTACCATGAAAAAGAGTTTAGCATACATTAATACAAATGTAGAATATGGTAGAAATTTTAAAACAACACTAAAGATTATGGGCTTCATTATATAAAGAATTTACCAAAACTCAATATTTTTGTAGGGGTTAGCCCATAGATTTTGAGAAAATTTCAAAAAATATGACAATATTGTTTTAATGCGTAGGTTGCATCCTTCACTAACATATGATGATGTTCAAAGAGGTTTGGAGCCTTTGTCGTCTCTGTTTATCAAGAAAATAATAATTTTATAGTGGTTATTCCATCGATTTAGGGAGTGTTATGAAGTTTTACTAAATTAATTGATAAAAACAATTGAACGATGCTCATTTACCATGAAAAAGAGTTTAGCATACATTAATACAAATGTAGAATATGGTAGAAATTTTAAAACAACACTAAAGATTATGGCTTCAGTATATAAAGAATTTACCAAAAACTCAATATTTTTGTAGGGGTTAGCCCATAGATTTTGAGAAAATTTCAAAAAATATGACAATATTGTTTTAATGCCTAGTTGCATCCTTCACTAACATATGATGATGTTCAAAGAGGTTTGGAGCCTTTGTCGTCTCCGTTTATCAAGAAAATAATAATTTTATAGTGGTTATTCCATCGATTTAGGGAGTGTTATGAAGTTTTACTAAATTAATTGATAAAAACAATTGAACGATGCTCATTTACCATGAAAAGAGTTTAGCATACATTAATACAAATGTAGAATATGGTAGAAATTTTAAAACAACACTAAAGATTATGGGCTTCAGTATATAAAGAATTTACCAAAAACTCAATATTTTTGTAGGGGTTAGCCCATAGATTTTGAGAAAATTTCAAAAAATATGACAATATTGTTTTAATGCCTAGTTGCATCCTTCACTAACATATGATGATGTTCAAAGAGGTTTGGAGCCTTTGTCGTCTCCGTTTATCAAGAAAATAATAATTTTATAGTGGTTATTCCATCGATTTAGGGAGTATTATGAAGTTTTACTAAATTAATTGATAAAAACAATTGAACGATGCTCATTTACCATGAAAAAGAGTTTAGCATACATTAATACAAATGTAGAATATGGTAGAAATTTTAAAACAACACTAAAGATTATGGGCTTCAGTATATAAAGAATTTACCAAAAACTCAATATTTTTGTAGGGGTTAGCCCATAGATTTTGAGAAAATTTCAAAAAATATGACAATATTGTTTTAATGCCTAGTTGCATCCTTCACTAACATATGATGATGTTCAAAGAGGTTTGGAGCCTTTGTCGTCTCCGTTTATCAAGAAAATAATAATTTTATAGTGGTTATTCCATCGATTTAGGGAGTATTATGAAGTTTTACTAAATTAATTGATAAAAACAATTGAACGATGCTCATTTACCATGAAAAAGAGTTTAGCATACATTAATACAAATGTAGAATATGGTAGAAATTTTAAAACAACACTAAAGATTATAGGCTTCAGTATATAAAGTATTTACCAAAAACTCAATATTTTTGTAGGGGTTAGCCCATAGATTTTGAGAAAATTTCAAAAAATATGATAGTATTTTTTAATGCCTAGTTGCATCATGCACTAACATATGATGATGTTCATAGAGGTTTGGAGCCTTTGTCGTCTCCGTTTATCAAGAAAATAATAATTTTATAGTGGTTATTCCATCGATTTAGGGAGTATTATGCAGTTTTCCTAAATTAATTGATAAAAACAATTGAACGATGCTCATTTACCATTAAAAAGAGTTTAGCATACATTAATACAAATGTAGAATATGGTAGAAATTTTAAAACATCACTAAAGATTATGGGCTTCAGTATATAAAGAATTTACCAAAAACTCAATATTTTTGTAAGGGTTAGTTAATGATAGTATTTTTTAATGCCTAGTTGCATCCTGCACTAACATATGATGATGTTCAAAGACGTTTGGAGCCTTTGTCGTCTCCGTTTATCAAGAAAATAATAATTTTATAGTGGTTATTCCATCGATTTAGGGAGTATTATGAAGTTTTACTAAATTAATTGATAAAAACAATTGAACGATGCTCATTTACCATGAAAATGAGTTTAGCATACATTAATACAAATGTAGAATATGGTAGAAATTTTAAAACAACACTAAAGATTATAGGCTTCAGTATATAAAGTATTTACCAAAAACTCAATATTTTTGTAGGGGTTAGCCCATAGATTTTGAGAAAATTTCAAAAAATATGATAATTTTTTAATGCCTAGTTGCATCCTGCACTAACATATGATGATGTTCAAAGAGGTTTGGAGCCTTTGTCGTCTCCGTTTATCAAGAAAATAATAATTTTATAGTGGTTATTCCATCGATTTAGGGAGTATTATGAAGTTTTACTAAATTAATTGATAAAAACAATTGAACGATGCTCATTTACCATGAAAAAGAGTTTAGCATACATTAATACAAATGTAGAATATGGTAGAAATTTTAAAACAACACTAAAGATTATGGCTTCAGTATATAAAGAATTTACCAAAAACTCAATATTTTTGTAGGGGTTAGCCCATAGATTTTGAGAAAATTTCAAAAAATATGACAATATTGTTTTAATGCCTAGTTGCATCCTTCACTAACATATGATGATGTTCAAAGAGGTTTGGAGCCTTTGTCGTCTCCGTTTATCAAGAAAATAATAATTTTATAGTGGTTATTCCATCGATTTAGGGAGTGTTATGAAGTTTTACTAAATTAATTGATAAAAACAATTGAACGATGCTCATTTACCATGAAAATGAGTTTAGTATACATTAATACAAATTTAGAATATGATTAGAAATTTTAAAATAACACTAAAGACTATAGGCTTCAGTATATAAAGAATTTACCAAAAACTCAATATTTTTGTACGGGTTAGCCCAAAGATTTTGAAAAAATTTCAAAAAATATGACAATATTGTTTTAATACCTAGTTGCATCCTTCACTAACATATGATGATGTTCAAAGAGGTTTGGAGCCTTTGTCGTCTCCGTTTATCAAGAAAATAATAATTTTATAGTGGTTATTCCATCGATTTAGGGAGTATTATGAAGTTTTACTAAATTAATTGATAAAAACAATTGAACGATGCTCATTTACCATGAAAATGAGTTTAGCATACATTAATACAAATGTAGAATATGGTAGAAATTTTAAAACAACACTAAAGATTATAGGCTTCAGTATATAAAGTATTTACCAAAAACTCAATATTTTTGTAGGGGTTAGCCCATAGATTTTGAGAAAATTTCAAAAAATATGATAATATTTTTTAATGCCTAGTTGCATCCTGCACTAACATATGATGATGTTCAAAGAGGTTTGGAGCCTTTGTCGTCTCCGTTTATCAAGAAAATAATAATTTTATAGTGGTTATTCCATCGATTTAGGGAGTATTATGAAGTTTTACTAAATTAATTGATAAAAACAATTGAACGATGCTCATTTACCATGAAAAAAGTTTAGCATACATTAATACAAATGTAGAATATGGTAGAAATTTTAAAACAACACTAAAGATTATGGGCTTCAGTATATAAAGAATTTACCAAAAACTCAATATTTTTGTAGGGGTTAGCCCATAGATTTTGAGAAAATTTCAAAAAATATGACAATATTGTTTTAATGCCTAGTTGCATCCTTCACTAACATATGATGATGTTCAAAGAGGTTTGGAGCCTTTGTCGTCTCCGTTTATCAAGAAAATAATAATTTTATAGTGGTTATTCCATCGATTTAGGGAGTATTATGAAGTTTTACTAAATTAATTGATAAAAACAATTGAACGATGCTCATTTACCATGAAAAAAGTTTAGCATACATTAATACAAATGTAGAATATGGTAGAAATTTTAAAACAACACTAAAGATTATAGGCTTCAGTATATAAAGATTTACCAAAAACTCAATATTTTTGTAGGGGTTAGCCCATAGATTTTGAGAAAATTTCAAAAAATATGACAATATTGTTTTAATGCCTAGTTGCATCCTGCACTAACATATGATGATGTTCAAAGAGGTTTGGAGCCTTTGTCGTCTCCGTTTATCAAGAAAATAATAATTTTATAGTGGTTATTCCATCGATTTAGGGAGTATTATGAAGTTTTACTAAATTGATTGATAAAAACAATTGAACGATGTTGATTTACCATGAAAATGAGTTTAGCATACATTAATACAAATTAGAATATGGTTAGAAATTTTTAAACAACACTAAAGATTATAGGCTTCAGTATATAAAGTATTTACCAAAAACTCAATATTTTTGTAGGGGTTAGCCCATAGATTTTGAGAAAATTTCAAAAAATATGACAATATTTTTTAATGCCTAGTTGCATCCTGCACTAACATATGATGATGTTCAAAGAGGTTTGGAGCCTTTGTCGTCTCCGTTTATCAAGAAAATAATAATTTTATAGTGGTTATTCCATCGATTTAGGGAGTATTATGAAGTTTTACTAAATTAATTGATAAAAACAATTGAACGATACTCATTTACCATTAAAAAGAGTTTAGCATACATTAATACAAATGTAGAATATGGTAGAAATTTTAAAACATCACTAAAGATTATGGGCTTCAGTATATAAAGAATTTACCAAAAACTCAATATTTTTTGTAATAGGGTTAAAAAATGATAATATTTTTTAATGCCTAGTTGCATCCTGCACTAACATATGATGATGTTCAAAGACGTTTGGAGCCTTTGTCGTCTACGTTTATCAAGAAAATAATAATTTTATAGTGGTTATTCCATCGATTTAGGGAGTATTATGAAGTTTTACTAAATTAATTGATAAAAACAATTGAACGATGCTCATTTACCATGAAAATGAGTTTATCATACATTAATACAAATGTAGAATATGGTTAGAAATTTTAAAACAACACTAAAGATTATAGGCTTCAGTATATAAAGTATTTACCAAAAACTCAATATTTTTGTAGGGGTTAGCCCATAGATTTTGAGAAAATTTCAAAAAATATGACAATATTTTTTAATGCCTAGTTGCATCCTGCACTAACATATGATGATGTTCAAAGAGGTTTGGAGCCTTTGTCGTCTCCGTTTATCAAGAAAATAATAATTTTATAGTGGTTATTCCATCGATTTAGGGAGTGTTATGAAGTTTTACTAAATTAATTGATAAAAACAATTGAACGATGCTCATTTACCATGAAAAAGAGTTTAGCATACATTAATACAAATGTAGAATATGGTAGAAATTTTAAAACAACACTAAAGATTATGGCTTCAGTATATAAAGAATTTACCAAAAACTCAATATTTTTGTAGGGGTTAGCCCATAGATTTTGAGAAAATTTCAAAAAATATGACAATATTGTTTTAATGCCTAGTTGCATCCTTCACTAACATATGATGATGTTCAAAGAGGTTTGGAGCCTTTGTCGTCTCCGTTTATCAAGAAAATAATAATTTTATAGTGGTTATTCCATCGATTTAGGGAGTGTTATGAAGTTTTACTAAATTAATTGATAAAAACAATTGAACGATGCTCATTTACCATGAAAAAGAGTTTAGCATACATTAATACAAATGTAGAATATGGTAGAAATTTTAAAACAACACTAAAGATTATAGGCTTCAGTATATAAAGAATTTACCAAAAACTCAATATTTTTGTAGGGGTTAGCCCATAGATTTTGAGAAAATTTCAAAAAATATGACAATATTGTTTTAATGCCTAGTTGCATCCTTCACTAACATATGATGATGTTCAAAGAGGTTTGGAGCCTTTGTCGTCTCCGTTTATCAAGAAAATAATAATTTTATAGTGGTTATTCCATCGATTTAGGGAGTATTATGAAGTTTTACTAAATTAATTGATAAAAACAATTGAACGATGCTCATTTACCATGAAAAAGAGTTTAGCATACATTAATACAAATGTAGAATATGGTAGAAATTTTAAAACAACACTAAAGATTATAGGCTTCAGTATATAAAGAATTTACCAAAAACTCAATATTTTTGTAGGGGTTAGCCCATAGATTTTGAGAAAATTTCAAAAAATATGACAATATTGTTTTAATGCCTAGTTGCATCCTTCACTAACATATGATGATGTTCAAAGAGGTTTGGAGCCTTTGTCGTCTCCGTTTATCAAGAAAATAATAATTTTATAGTGGTTATTCCATCGATTTAGGGAGTGTTATGAAGTTTTACTAAATTAATTGATAAAAACAATTGAACGATGCTCATTTACCATGAAAAAGAGTTTAGCATACATTAATACAAATGTAGAATATGGTTAGAAATTTTAAAACAACACTAAAGATTATAGGCTTCAGTATATAAAGAATTTACCAAAAACTCAATATTTTTGTAGGGGTTAGCCCATAGATTTTGAGAAAATTTCAAAAAATATGACAATATTGTTTTAATGCCTAGTTGCATCCTTCACTAACATATGATGATGTTCAAAGAGGTTTGGAGCCTTTGTCGTCTCCGTTTATCAAGAAAATAATAATTTTATAGTGGTTATTCCATCGATTTAGGGAGTATTATGAAGTTTTACTAAATTAATTGATAAAAACAATTGAACGATGCTCATTTACCATGAAAAAGAGTTTAGCATACATTAATACAAATGTAGAATATGGTAGAAATTTTAAAACAACACTAAAGATTATAGGCTTCAGTATATAAAGTATTTACCAAAAACTCAATATTTTTGTAGGGGTTAGCCCATAGATTTTGAGAAAATTTCAAAAAATATGACAATATTTTTTAATGCCTAGTTGCATCCTGCACTAACATATGATGATGTTCAAAGAGGTTTGGAGCCTTTGTCATTTAGGGAGTATTATGAAGTTTTACTAAATTAATTGATAAAAACAATTGAACGATGCTCATTTACCATGAAAAGAGTTTAGCATACATTAATACAAATGTAGAATATGGTAGAGAATTTTAAAACAACACTAAAGATTATAGGCTTCAGTATATAAAGAATTTACCAAAAACTCAATATTTTTGTAGGGGTTAGCCCATAGATTTTGAGAAAATTTCAAAAAATATGACAATATTGTTTTAATGCCTAGTTGCATCCTTCACTAACATATGATGATGTTCAAAGAGGTTTGGAGCCTTTGTCGTCTCCGTTTATCAAGAAAATAATAATTTTATAGTGGTTATTCCATCGATTTAGGGAGTATTATGAAGTTTTACTAAATTAATTGATAAAAACAATTGAACGATGCTCATTTACCATGAAAAAGAGTTTAGCATACATTAATACAAATGTAGAATATGGTAGAAATTTTAAAACAACACTAAAGATTATGGCTTCAGTATATAAAGAATTTACCAAAAACTCAATATTTTTGTAGGGGTTAGCCCATAGATTTTGAGAAAATTTCAAAAAATATGACAATATTGTTTTAATGCCTAGTTGCATCCTGCACTAACATATGATGATGTTCAAAGAGGTTTGGAGCCTTTGTCGTCTCCGTTTATCAAGAAAATAATAATTTTATAGTGGTTATTCCATCGATTTAGGGAGTGTTATGAAGTTTTACTAAATTAACTGATAAAAACAATTAAATGATGCTCATTTACCATGAAAAAGAGTTTAGCATACATTAATACAAATGTAGAATATGGTAGAAATTTTAAAACAACACTAAAGATTATGGGCTTCAGTATATAAAGAATTTACCAAAAACTCAATATTTTTGTAGGGGTTAGCCCATAGATTTTGAGAAAATTTCAAAAAATATGACAATATTGTTTTAATGCCTAGTTGCATCCTGCACTAACATATGATGATGTTCAAAGAGGTTTGGAGCCTTTGTCGTCTCCGTTTATCAAGAAAATAATAATTTTATAGTGGTTATTCCATCGATTTAGGGAGTGTTATGAAGTTTTACTAAATTAATTGATAAAAACAATTGAACGATGCTCATTTACCATGAAAAAAGAGTTTAGCATACATTAATACAAATGTAGAATATGGTAGAAATTTTAAAACAACACTAAAGATTATGGGCTTCAGTATATAAAGAATTTACCAAAAACTCAATATTTTTGTAGGGGTTAGCCCATAGATTTTGAGAAAATTTCAAAAAATATGACAATATTGTTTTAATGCCTAGTTGCATCCTTCACTAACATATGATGATGTTCAAAGAGGTTTGGAGCCTTTGTCGTCTCCGTTTATCAAGAAAATAATAATTTTATAGTGGTTATTCCATCGATTTAGGGAGTGTTATGAAGTTTTACTAAATTAATTGATAAAAACAATTGAACGATGCTCATTTACCATGAAAATGAGTTTAGTATACATTAATACAAATTAGAATATGGTTAGAAACTATATATAAAACCAAACTAAAGATGTATAGCCCATAGATTTTGAGAAAATTTCAAAAAATATGACAATATTTTTTTAATGCCTAGTTGCATCCTGCACTAACATATGATGATGTTCAAAGAGGTTTGGAGCCTTTGTCGTCTCCGTTTATCAAGAAAATAATAATTTTATAGTGGTTATTCCATCGATTTAGGGAGTGTTATGAAGTTTTACTAAATTAATTGATAAAAACAATTGAACGATGCTCATTTACCATGAAAAAGAGTTTAGCATACATTAATACAAATGTAGAATATGGTAGAAATTTTAAAACAACACTAAAGATTATAGGCTTCAGTATATAAAGAATTTACCAAAAACTCAATATTTTTGTAGGGGTTAGCCCATAGATTTTGAGAAAATTTCAAAAAATATGACAATATTGTTTTAATGCCTAGTTGCATCCTTCACTAACATATGATGATGTTCAAAGAGGTTTGGAGCCTTTGTCGTCTCCGTTTATCAAGAAAATAATAATTTTATAGTGGTTATTCCATCGATTTAGGGAGTGTTATGAAGTTTTACTAAATTAATTGATAAAAACAATTGAACGATGCTCATTTACCATGAAAAAGAGTTTAGCATACATTAATACAAATGTAGAATATGGTAGAGAATTTTAAAACAACACTAAAGATTATGGGCTTCAGTATATAAAATTTACCAAAAACTCAATATTTTGTAGGGGTTAGCCCATAGATTTTGAGAAAATTTCAAAAAATATGACAATATTGTTTTAATGCCTAGTTGCATCCTTCACTAACATATGATGATGTTCAAAGAGGTTTGGAGCCTTTGTCGTCTCCGTTTATCAAGAAAATAATAATTTTATAGTGGTTATTCCATCGATTTAGGGAGTGTTATGAAGTTTTACTAAATTAATTGATAAAAACAATTGAACGATGCTCATTTACCATGAAAAGAGTTTAGCATACATTAATACAAATTTAGAATATGGTTAGAAATTTTAAAACAACACTAAAGATTATAGGCTTCAGTATATAAAGTATTTACCAAAAACTCAATATTTTTGTAGGGGTTAGCCCATAGATTTTGAGAAAATTTCAAAAAATATGACAATATTTTTTTAATGCCTAGTTGCATCCTGCACTAACATATGATGATGTTCAAAGAGGTTTGGAGCCTTTGTCGTCTCCGTTTATCAAGAAAATAATAATTTTATAGTGGTTATTCCATCGATTTAGGGAGTGTTATGAAGTTTTACTAAATTAATTGATAAAAACAATTGAACGATGCTCATTTACCATGAAAATGAGTTTAGCATACATTAATACAAATGTAGAATATGGTAGAAATTTTAAAACAACACTAAAGATTATAGGCTTCAGTATATAAAGTATTTACCAAAAACTCAATATTTTTGTAGGGGTTAGCCCATAGATTTTGAGAAAATTTCAAAAAATATGACAATATTGTTTTAATGCCTAGTTGCATCCTTCACTAACATATGATGATGTTCAAAGAGGTTTGGAGCCTTTGTCGTCTCCGTTTATCAAGAAAATAATAATTTTATAGTGGTTATTCCATCGATTTAGGGAGTGTTATGAAGTTTTACTAAATTAATTGATAAAAACAATTGAACGATGCTCATTTACCATGAAAATGAGTTTAGCATACATTAATACAAATGTAGAATATGGTAGAAATTTTAAAACAACACTAAAGATTATGGGCTTCAGTATATAAAGAATTTACCAAAAACTCAATATTTTTGTAGGGGTTAGCCCATAGATTTTGAGAAAATTTCAAAAAATATGACAATATTGTTTTAATGCCTAGTTGCATCCTTCACTAACATATGATGATGTTCAAAGAGGTTTGGAGCCTTTGTCGTCTCCGTTTATCAAGAAAATAATAATTTTATAGTGGTTATTCCATCGATTTAGGGAGTGTTATGAAGTTTTACTAAATTAATTGATAAAAACAATTGAACGATGCTCATTTACCATGAAAATGAGTTTAGCATACATTAATACAAATGTAGAATATGGTAGAAATTTTAAAACAACACTAAAGATTATAGGCTTCAGTATATAAAGTATTTACCAAAAACTCAATATTTTTGTAGGGGTTAGCCCATAGATTTTGAGAAAATTTCAAAAAATATGACAATATTTTTTAATGCCTAGTTGCATCCTTCACTAACATATGATGATGTTCAAAGAGGTTTGGAGCCTTTGTCGTCTCCGTTTATCAAGAAAATAATAATTTTATAGTGGTTATTCCATCGATTTAGGGAGTGTTATGAAGTTTTACTAAATTAATTGATAAAAACAATTGAACGATGCTCATTTACCATGAAAAAGAGTTTAGCATACATTAATACAAATGTAGAATATGGTAGAAATTTTAAAACAACACTAAAGATTATAGGCTTCAGTATATAAAGAATTTACCAAAAACTCAATATTTTTGTAGGGGTTAGCCCATAGATTTTGAGAAAATTTCAAAAAATATGACAATATTGTTTTAATGCCTAGTTGCATCCTTCACTAACATATGATGATGTTCAAAGAGGTTTGGAGCCTTTGTCGTCTCCGTTTATCAAGAAAATAATAATTTTATAGTGGTTATTCCATCGATTTAGGGAGTGTTATGAAGTTTTACTAAATTAATTGATAAAAACAATTGAACGATGCTCATTTACCATGAAAAAGAGTTTAGCATACATTAATACAAATGTAGAATATGGTAGAAATTTTAAAACAACACTAAAGATTATGGCTTCAGTATATAAAGAATTTACCAAAAACTCAATATTTTTGTAGGGGTTAGCCCATAGATTTTGAGAAAATTTCAAAAAATATGACAATATTGTTTTAATGCCTAGTTGCATCCTTCACTAACATATGATGATGTTCAAAGAGGTTTGGAGCCTTTGTCGTCTCCGTTTATCAAGAAAATAATAATTTTATAGTGGTTATTCCATCGATTTAGGGAGTGTTATGAAGTTTTACTAAATTAATTGATAAAAACAATTGAACGATGCTCATTTACCATGAAAAAGAGTTTAGCATACATTAATACAAATGTAGAATATGGTAGAAATTTTAAAACAACACTAAAGATTATAGGCTTCAGTATATAAAGTATTTACCAAAAACTCAATATTTTTGTAGGGGTTAGCCCATAGATTTTGAGAAAATTTCAAAAAATATGACAATATTGTTTTAATGCTAGTTGCATCCTTCACTAACATATGATGATGTTCAAAGAGGTTTGGAGCCTTTGTCGTCTCCGTTTATCAAGAAAATAATAATTTTATAGTGGTTATTCCATCGATTTAGGGAGTGTTATGAAGTTTTACTAAATTAATTGATAAAAACAATTGAACGATGCTCATTTACCATGAAAAAAGTTTAGCATACATTAATACAAATGTAGAATATGGTAGAAATTTTAAAACAACACTAAAGATTATGGGCTTCAGTATATAAAGAATTTACCAAAAACTCAATATTTTTGTAGGGGTTAGCCCATAGATTTTGAGAAAATTTCAAAAAATATGACAATATTGTTTTAATGCCTAGTTGCATCCTCACTAACATATGATGATGTTCAAAGAGGTTTGGAGCCTTTGTCGTCTCCGTTTATCAAGAAAATAATAATTTTATAGTGGTTATTCCATCGATTTAGGGAGTATTATGAAGTTTTACTAAATTAATTGATAAAAACAATTGAACGATGCTCATTTACCATGAAAATAGTTTAGCATACATTAATACAAATGTAGAATATGGTAGAAATTTTAAAACAACACTAAAGATTATGGCTTCATTATATAAAGAATTTACCAAAAACTTAACATTTTTGTAGGGGTTAGCCCATAGATTTTGAGAAAATTTCAAAAAATATGACAATATTGTTTTAATGCCTAGTTGCATCCTTCACTAACATATGATGATGTTCAAAGAGGTTTGGAGCCTTTGTCGTCTCCGTTTATCAAGAAAATAATAATTTTATAGTGGTTATTCCATCGATTTAGGGAGTGTTATGAAGTTTTACTAAATTAATTGATAAAAACAATTGAACGATGCTCATTTACCATGAAAAAGAGTTTAGCATACATTAATACAAATGTAGAATATGGTAGAAATTTTAAAACAACACTAAAGATTATAGGCTTCAGTATATAAAGTATTTACCAAAAACTCAATATTTTTGTAGGGGTTAGCCCATAGATTTTGAGAAAATTTCAAAAAATATGATAATATTTTTTTAATGCCTAGTTGCATCCTGCACTAACATATGATGATGTTCAAAGAGGTTTGGAGCCTTTGTCGTCTCCGTTTATCAAGAAAATAATAATTTTATAGTGGTTATTCCATCGATTTAGGGAGTGTTATGAAGTTTTACTAAATTAATTGATAAAAACAATTGAACGATGCTCATTTACCATGAAAAAGAGTTTAGCATACATTAATACAAATGTAGAATATGGTAGAAATTTTAAAACAACACTAAAGATTATGGCTTCAGTATATAAAGAATTTACCAAAAACTCAATATTTTTGTAGGGGTTAGCCCATAGATTTTGAGAAAATTTCAAAAAATATGACAATATTGTTTTAATGCCTAGTTGCATCCTTCACTAACATATGATGATGTTCAAAGAGGTTTGGAGCCTTTGTCGTCTCCGTTTATCAAGAAAATAATAATTTTATAGTGGTTATTCCATCGATTTAGGGAGTGTTATGAAGTTTTACTAAATTAATTGATAAAAACAATTGAACGATGCTCATTTACCATGAAAAAGAGTTTAGCATACATTAATACAAATGTAGAATATGGTAGAAATTTTAAAACAACACTAAAGATTATGGCTTCAGTATATAAAGAATTTACCAAAAACTCAATATTTTTGTAGGGGTTAGCCCATAGATTTTGAGAAAATTTCAAAAAATATGACAATATTGTTTTAATGCCTAGTTGCATCCTTCACTAACATATGATGATGTTCAAAGAGGTTTGGAGCCTTTGTCGTCTCCGTTTATCAAGAAAATAATAATTTTATAGTGGTTATTCCATCGATTTAGGGAGTGTTATGAAGTTTTACTAAATTAATTGATAAAAACAATTGAACGATGCTCATTTACCATGAAAATGAGTTTAGCATACATTAATACAAATTAGAATATGGTTAGAAATTTTAAAACAACACTAAAGATTATAGGCTTCAGTATATAAAGTATTTACCAAAAACTCAATATTTTTGTAGGGGTTAGCCCATAGATTTTGAGAAAATTTCAAAAAATATGACAATATTTTTTTAATGCCTAGTTGCATCCTGCACTAACATATGATGATGTTCAAAGAGGTTTGGAGCCTTTGTCGTCTCCGTTTATCAAGAAAATAATAATTTTATAGTGGTTATTCCATCGATTTAGGGAGTGTTATGAAGTTTTACTAAATTAATTGATAAAAACAATTGAACGATGCTCATTTACCATGAAAAAAGTTTAGCATACATTAATACAAATGTAGAATATGGTAGAAATTTTAAAACAACACTAAAGATTATGGGCTTCAGTATATAAAGAATTTACCAAAAACTCAATATTTTTGTAGGGGTTAGCCCATAGATTTTGAGAAAATTTCAAAAAATATGACAATATTGTTTTAATGCCTAGTTGCATCCTTCACTAACATATGATGATGTTCAAAGAGGTTTGGAGCCTTTGTCGTCTCCGTTTATCAAGAAAATAATAATTTTATAGTGGTTATTCCATCGATTTAGGGAGTGTTATGAAGTTTTACTAAATTAATTGATAAAAACAATTGAACGATGCTCATTTACCATAAAAAGAGTTTAGCATACATTAATACAAATGTAGAATATGGTAGAAATTTTAAAACAACACTAAAGATTATGGCTTCAGTATATAAAGTATTTACCAAAAACTCAATATTTTTGTAGGGGTTAGCCCATAGATTTTGAGAAAATTTCAAAAAATATGACAATATTTTTTAATGCCTAGTTGCATCCTGCACTAACATATGATGATGTTCAAAGAGGTTTGGAGCCTTTGTCGTCTCCGTTTATCAAGAAAATAATAATTTTATAGTGGTTATTCCATCGATTTAGGGAGTGTTATGAAGTTTTACTAAATTAATTGATAAAAACAATTGAACGATGCTCATTTACCATGAAAAAGAGTTTAGCATACATTAATACAAATGTAGAATATGGTAGAAATTTTAAAACAACACTAAAGATTATGGGCTTCAGTATATAAAGAATTTACCAAAAACTCAATATTTTTGTAGGGGTTAGCCCATAGATTTTGAGAAAATTTCAAAAAATATGACAATATTGTTTTAATGCCTAGTTGCATCCTGCACTAACATATGATGATGTTCAAAGAGGTTTGGAGCCTTTGTCGTCTCCGTTTATCAAGAAAATAATAATTTTATAGTGGTTATTCCATCGATTTAGGGAGTGTTATGAAGTTTTACTAAATTAATTGATAAAAACAATTGAACGATGCTCATTTACCATGAAAAAGAGTTTAGCATACATTAATACAAATGTAGAATATGGTAGAAATTTTAAAACAACACTAAAGATTATGGGCTTCAGTATATAAAGAATTTACCAAAAACTCAGCCCATAGATTTTGAGAAAATTTCAAAAAATATGACAATATTGTTTTAATGCCTAGTTGCATCCTTCACTAACATATGATGATGTTCAAAGAGGTTTGGAGCCTTTGTCGTCTCCGTTTATCAAGAAAATAATAATTTTATAGTGGTTATTCCATCGATTTAGGGAGTGTTATGAAGTTTTACTAAATTAATTGATAAAAACAATTGAACGATGCTCATTTACCATGAAAAAGAGTTTAGCATACATTAATACAAATGTAGAATATGGTTAGAAATTTTAAAACAACACTAAAGATTATAGGCTTCAGTATATAAAGTATTTACCAAAAACTCAATATTTTTGTAGGGGTTAGCCCATAGATTTTGAGAAAATTTCAAAAAATATGACAATATTGTTTTAATGCCTAGTTGCATCCTTCACTAACATATGATGATGTTCAAAGAGGTTTGGAGCCTTTGTCGTCTCCGTTTATCAAGAAAATAATAATTTTATAGTGGTTATTCCATCGATTTAGGGAGTGTTATGAAGTTTTACTAAATTAATTGATAAAAACAATTGAACGATGCTCATTTACCATGAAAAAGAGTTTAGCATACATTAATACAAATGTAGAATATGGTAGAAATTTTAAAACAACACTAAAGATTATGGGCTTCAGTATATAAAGAATTTACCAAAACTCAATATTTTGTAGGGGTTAGCCCATAGATTTTGAGAAAATTTCAAAAAATATGACAATATTGTTTTAATGCTTGTTGCATCCTTCACTAACATATGATGATGTTCAAAGAGGTTTGGAGCCTTTGTCGTCTCCGTTTATCAAGAAAATAATAATTTTATAGTGGTTATTCCATCGATTTAGGGAGTGTTATGAAGTTTTACTAAATTAATTGATAAAAACAATTGAACGATGCTCATTTACCATGAAAAAAGTTTAGCATACATTAATACAAATGTAGAATATGGTAGAAATTTTAAAACAACACTAAAGATTATGGCTTCAGTATATAAAGAATTACCAAAAACTCAATATTTTTGTAGGGGTTAGCCCATAGATTTTGAGAAAATTTCAAAAAATATGACAATATTTTTTAATGCCTAGTTGCATCCTTCACTAACATATGATGATGTTCAAAGAGGTTTGGAGCCTTTGTCGTCTCCGTTTATCAAGAAAATAATAATTTTATAGTGGTTATTCCATCGATTTAGGGAGTGTTATGAAGTTTTACTAAATTAATTGATAAAAACAATTGAACGATGCTCATTTACCATGAAAAAGAGTTTAGCATACATTAATACAAATGTAGAATATGGTAGAAATTTTAAAACAACACTAAAGATTATGGGCTTCAGTATATAAAGAATTTACCAAAAACTCAATATTTTTGTAGGGGTTAGCCCATAGATTTTGAGAACATTTCAAAAAATATGACAATATTGTTTTAATGCCTTGTTGCACTAACATATGATGATATTCAAAGAGGTTTGTAGCCTTTGTCGTCTCCGTTTATCAAGAAAATAATAATTTTATAGTGGTTATTCCATCGATTTAGGGAGTATTATGAAGTTTTACTAAATTAATTGATAAAAACAATGATGCTCATTTACCATGAAAAAGAGTTTAGCATACATTAATACAAATTTAGAATATGGTTAGAAATTTTAAAACAACACTAAAGATTATAGGCTTCAGTATATAAAGTATTTACCAAAAACTCAATATTTTTGTAGGGGCCCATAGATTTTGAGAAAATTTCAAAAAATATGACAATATTTTTTTAATGCCTAGTTGCATCCTACACTAACATATGATGATGTTCAAAGAGGTTTGGAGCCTTTGTCGTCTCCGTTTATCAAGAAAATAATAATTTTATAGTGGTTATTCCATCGATTTAGGGAGTGTTATGAAGTTTTACTAAATTAATTGATAAAAACAATTGAACGATGCTCATTTACCATGAAAAAGAGTTTAGCATACATTAATACAAATGTACAATATGGTAGAAATTTTAAAACAACACTAAAGATTATGGCTTCAGTATATAAAGAATTTACCAAAAACTCAATATTTTGTAGGGGTTAGCCCATAGATTTTGAGAAAATTTCAAAAAATATGACAATATTGTTTTAATGCTTAGTTGCATCCTTTACTAACATATGATGATGTTCAAAGAGGTTTGGAGCCTTTGTCGTCTCCGTTTATCAAGAAAATAATAATTTTATAGTGGTTATTCCATCGATTTAGGGAGTGTTATGAAGTTTTACTAAATTAATTGATAAAAACAATTGAACGATGCTCATTTACCATGAAAAAAGTTTAGCATACATTAATACAAATGTAGAATATGGTAGAAATTTTAAAACAACACTAAAGATTATGGCTTCAGTATATAAAGAATTTACCAAAAACTCAATATTTTTGTAGGGTTAGCCCATAGATTTTGAGAAAATTTCAAAAAATATGACAATATTGTTTTAATGCCTAGTTGCATCCTTCACTAACATATGATGATGTTCAAAGAGGTTTGGAGCCTTTGTCGTCTCCGTTTATCAAGAAAATAATAATTTTATAGTGGTTATTCCATCGATTTAGGGAGTATTATGAAGTTTTACTAAATTAATTGATAAAAACAATTGAACGATGCTCATTTACCATTAAAAGAGTTTAGCATACATTAATACAAATGTAGAATATGTTAGAAATTTTAAAACAACACTAAAGATTATAGGCTTCAGTATATAAGTATTTACCAAAAACTCAATATTTTTGTAGGGGTTAGCCCATAGATTTTGAGAAAATTTCAAAAAATATGACAATATTTTTTTAATGCCTAGTTGCATCCTGCACTAACATATGATGATGTTCAAAGAGGTTTGGAGCCTTTGTCGTCTCCGTTTATCAAGAAAATAATAATTTTATAGTGGTTATTCCATCGATTTAGGGAGTGTTATGAAGTTTTACTAAATTAATTGATAAAAACAATTGAACGATGCTCATTTACCATGAAAAAGAGTTTAGCATACATTAATACAAATTAGAATATGGTAGAAATTTTAAAACAACACTAAAGATTATAGGCTTCAGTATATAAAGAATTTACCAAAAACTCAATATTTTTGTAGGGGTTAGCCCATAGATTTTGAGAAAATTTCAAAAAATATGATAATATTTTTTTAATGCCTAGTTGCATCCTGCACTAACATATGATGATGTTCAAAGAGGTTTGGAGCCTTTGTCGTCTCCGTTTATCAAGAAAATAATAATTTTATAGTGGTTATTCCATCGATTTAGGGAGTGTTATGAAGTTTTACTAAATTAATTGATAAAAACAATTGAACGATGCTCATTTACCATGAAAAAGAGTTTAGCATACATTAATACAAATGTAGAATATGGTAGAAATTTTAAACAACACTAAAGATTATGGGCTTCAGTATATAAAGAATTTACCAAAAACTCAATATTTTTGTAGGGGTTAGCCCATAGATTTTGAGAAAATTTCAAAAAATATGACAATATTGTTTTAATGCCTAGTTGCATCCTGCACTAACATATGATGATGTTCAAAGAGGTTTGGAGCCTTTGTCGTCTCCGTTTATCAAGAAAATAATAATTTTATAGTGGTTATTCCATCGATTTAGGGAGTGTTATGAAGTTTTACTAAATTAATTGATAAAAACAATTGAACGATGCTCATTTACCATGAAAAAGAGTTTAGCATACATTAATACAAATTAGAATATGGTAGAAATTTTAAAACAACACTAAAGATTATGGGCTTCAGTATATAAAGAATTTACCAAAAACTCAATATTTTTGTAGGGGTTAGCCCATAGATTTTGAGAAAATTTCAAAAAATATGACAATATTGTTTTAATGCTTGTTGCATCCTCACTAACATATGATGATGTTCAAAGAGGTTTGGAGCCTTTGTCGTCTCCGTTTATCAAGAAAATAATAATTTTATAGTGGTTATTCCATCGATTTAGGGAGTGTTATGAAGTTTTACTAAATTAATTGATAAAAACAATTGAACGATGCTCATTTACCATGAAAAAGAGTTTAGCATACATTAATACAAATGTAGAATATGGTAGAAATTTTAAAACAACACTAAAGATTATGGCTTCAGTATATAAAGAATTTACCAAAAACTCAATATTTTGTAGGGGTTAGCCCATAGATTTTGAGAAAATTTCAAAAATATGACAATATTGTTTTAATGCTTGTTGCATCCTTCACTAACATATGATGATGTTCAAAGAGGTTTGGAGCCTTTGTCGTCTCCGTTTATCAAGAAAATAATAATTTTATAGTGGTTATTCCATCGATTTAGGGAGTGTTATGAAGTTTTACTAAATTAATTGATAAAAACAATTGAACGATGCTCATTTACCATGAAAAAGAGTTTAGCATACATTAATACAAATTTAGAATATGGTAGAAATTTTAAAACAACACTAAAGATTATGGGCTTCAGTATATAAAGAATTTACCAAAAACTCAATATTTTTGTAGGGGTTAGCCCATAGATTTTGAGAAAATTTCAAAAAATATGACAATATTGTTTTAATGCTTGGTTGCATCCTTCACTAACATATGATGATGTTCAAAGAGGTTTGGAGCCTTTGTCGTCTCCGTTTATCAAGAAAATAATAATTTTATAGTGGTTATTCCATCGATTTAGGGAGTATTATGAAGTTTTACTAAATTAATTGATAAAAACAATTGAACGATGCTCATTTACCATGAAAATGAGTTTAGTATATATTAAAACAAATTAGAATATGGTTAGAAATTTTAAAACAACACTAAAGATTATAGGCTTTAGTATATAAAGTATTTACCAAAAACTCAATATTTTTGTAGGGGTTAGCCCATAGATTTTGAGAAAATTTCAAAAAATATGATAATATTTTTTTAATGCCTAGTTGCATCCTGCACTAACATATGATGATGTTCAAAGAGGTTTGGAGCCTTTGTCGTCTCCGTTTATCAAGAAAATAATAATTTTATAGTGGTTATTCCATCGATTTAGGGAGTGTTATGAAGTTTTACTAAATTAATTGATAAAAACAATTGAACGATGCTCATTTACCATGAAAAAAGTTTAGCATACATTAATACAAATGTAGAATATGGTAGAAATTTAAAACAACACTAAAGATTATGGCTTCAGTATATAAAGAATTTACCAAAAACTCAATATTTTTGTAGGGGTTAGCCCATAGATTTTGAGAAAATTTCAAAAAATATGAAAATATTGTTTTAATGCCTAGTTGCATCCTTCACTAACATATGATGATGTTCAAAGAGGTTTGGAGCCTTTGTCGTCTCCGTTTATCAAGAAAATAATAATTTTATAGTGGTTATTCCATCGATTTAGGGAGTATTATGAAGTTTTACTAAATTAATTGATAAAAACAATTGAACGATGCTCATTTACCATGAAAAGAGTTTAGCATACATTAATACAAATGTAGAATATGGTAGAAATTTTAAAACAACACTAAAGATTATGGGCTTCAGTATATAACGAATTTACCAAAACTCAATATTTTTGTAGGGGTTAGCCCATAGATTTTGAGAAAATTTCAAAAAATATGACAATATTGTTTTAATGCTTGGTTGCATCCTTCACTAACATATGATGATGTTCAAAGAGGTTTGGAGCCTTTGTCGTCTCCGTTTATCAAGAAAATAATAATTTATAGTGGTTATTCCATCGATTTAGGGAGTGTTATGAAGTTTTACTAAATTAATTGATAAAAACAATTGAACGATGCTCATTTACCATGAAAAAGAGTTTAGCATACATTAATACAAATGTAGAATATGGTAGAAATTTTAAAACAACACTAAAGATTATGGCTTCAGTATATAAAGAATTTACCAAAAACTCAATATTTTTGTAGGGGTTAGCCCATAGATTTTGAGAAAATTTCAAAAAATATGACAATATTGTTTTAATGCTTGGTTGCATCCTTCACTAACATATGATGATGTTCAAAGAGGTTTGGAGCCTTTGTCGTCTCCGTTTATCAAGAAAATAATAATTTTATAGTGGTTATTCCATCGATTTAGGGAGTGTTATGAAGTTTTACTAAATTAATTGATAAAAAACAATTGAACGATGCTCATTTACCATGAAAAAAGTTTAGCATACATTAATACAATTGTAGAATATGGTAGAAATTTTAAAACATCACTAAAGATTATGGGCTTCAGTATATAAAGAATTTACCAAAAACTCAATATTTTTGTAGGGGTTAGCCCATAGATTTTGAGAAAATTTCAAAAAATATGATAATATTTTTTAATGCTAGTTGCATCCTGCACTAACATATGATGATGTTCAAAGAGGTTTGGAGCCTTTGTCGTCTCCGTTTATCAAGAAAATAATAATTTTATAGTGGTTATTCCATCGATTTAGAGAGTATTATGAAGTTTTACTAAATTAATTGATAAAAAATTTGAACGATGCTCATTTACCATGAAAAAGAGTTTAGCATACATTAATACAAATGTAGAATATGGTTAGAAATTTTAAAACAACACTAAAGATTAGGCTTCAGTATATAAAGTATTTACCAAAAACTCAATATTTTTGTAGGGGTTCCCATAGATTTTGAAAAAATTTCAAAAAAATGACAATATTGTTTTAATGCCTAGTTGCATCCTGCACTAACATATGATGATGTTCAAAGAGGTTTGGAGCCTTTGTCGTCTCCGTTTTTCAAGAAAATAATAATTTTATAGTGGTTATTCCATCGATTTAGGGAGTATTATGAAGTTTTAAAAATTAATTGATAAAAAATTTAACGATGCCATTTACCATGAAAAAAAGTTTAAAATACATTAATACAAATGTAGAATATGGTTAGAAATTTTAAAACAACACTAAGATTATAGGCTTCAGTATATAAGTATTTACCAAAAACTCAATATTTTGTAGGGGTTGCCACAAGATTTTGAGAAAATTTCAAAAAATATGACAATATTGTTTTAATGCTAGTTGCATCCTGCACTAACATATGATGATGTTCAAAGAGGTTTGGAGCCTTTGTTGTCTCTATTTATCAAGAAAATAATAATTTTATAGTGGTTATTCCACGATTTAGGGAGTATATGAAGTTTTATTAAATTAATGATAAAAACAATTGAACGATGCTCATTTACCATGAAAAAAAGTTTAGCATACATTAATACAAATGTAGAATATGGTAGAAATTTTAAAACAACACTAAAGATTATAGGCTTCAGTATATAAAGTATTTACCAAAAACTCAATATTTTGTAGGGGGTTAACCCATAGATTTTGAGAAAATTTAAAAAAATATGAAAATATTGTTTTAATGCGTAGTTGCATCCTTACTAACATATGATGATGTTCAAAGAGGTTTGAATCCTTTGTCGTCTCCGTTTTCAAGAAAATAATGATTTTATAGTGGTTATTCCATCGATTTAGGGAGTATTATGAAGTTTTACTAAATTAATTGATAAAAACAATTGAACGATGCTCATTTACCATGAAAAAGAGTTTAACATACATTAATACAAATGTAGAATATGGTTAGAAATTTTAAAACAACACTAAAGATTATAGGCTTCAGTATATATAAAGTATTTACCAAAAACTCAATATTTTCGTAGGGAACCCTAGATTTTGAGAAAATTTCAAAAAATATACAATATTGTTTTAATTACTAGTTGCATCTTGCACTAACATATGATGATGTTCAAAGAGGTTTGGAGCCTTTGTTGTCTCCGTTTTCAAGAAAATAATGATTTTATAGGGGTTATTCCATCGATTTAGGAATATTATGAAGTTTTCTAAATTAATTGATAAAAACAATTGAAGATGCTCATTTACCATGAAAAAAAGTTTATCATACATTAATACAAATGTAGAATATGGTTAGAAATTTTAAAACAACACTAAAAGTTTGGAGCCTTTGTGTATATTCGTTTTCAAGAAAATAGTGATTTTCATGACTTCACATTGTTAGTATTTGTTATCTGTTCTTTCACGTTATTTTATACTCCATCTGTTCATTTTAAGTGTCACTAGGGTTTGTGCACACAGATTAAGGAAACAATAATTTGTATATTTCCATATAAAACACAATTATATATACACCTAACCATATTTCAACCAATGGAATAATAAATGTTAAATAAAAATTAATAAATTTGCATGAAAATTGAAAACGACACTTATTTATAACGAAAAAAATTCCCTACAACGACACTTAATATGAAACGGAGGGAGTAATAATTATATCACCAATATGAAAACTAATTAATGCAGTATTTTATTAAAATTTGTGAATTTTTAGTTAGATTTTTTTCTCAATAGATTTTGTTATGACTAAAACTATAATTTAATTTTATTGTTAGATTATTATTAATATTCTTGTGAATTATTAAGATTTTTTTAAAAATATTATAGATTTATATGATAATATAAATAACCATATAAACCATATGGATTAACTAATGAAATGGTCTTACTAAGACAAGGTAGATAAAAATAATGACTATATTATAATATAATAGATAATTAAATTTGTTATTATTTTCTAAATGCATAAATGTTTTCTAATAGATATTTTATTAATGTGTGATAGTTTTCATATAGATATTTATTAACTTATTTTCATCAAAACAAATACTGTTGACATTATTTAACAAATTTAAATCAAGTATCTTCACCTTTCTAGAATGACATTTTATTTTTTTTTAATTTAAGAATTAATACACTGGCACCTTCAACAAAATTTAATTTATCAAAACTATTATAAATTAAAAATTTATACAAAAGTTAATTACCGCAAGACATATGAAATATGTTTTTAAAATTATAAAAACTATTATTACATAACATGTAATGAATAAATCACTTTTCAAATGATAGTATCCTGCAATATTGCTGGAAATTATCTGGTTACATAAAACATCAGAAGAAGCAGCAGAAACGAGAATTAAAACCTTTCCAAATTTATTATAACTCAAAGAGAGGATTATAATAGAAAGTCAAATGAAAGTTGTTCAGGTGTTCTTGTTCAGGCCAGTTTTGTCCTTGACCACATCTGCAGCTCCTTGTGCCTTCTGCTTCATCTGTTGTCCAGCCTACATTCACGTTTACCGTTAAAAGACCGTATAAGTTTTTCTTCTGTAATGTACGTGTGTTTTGGTCTAATTTCAATATGGTTTTCTTATAAAAATACACGAGAGACTGAGAAAACTAACATGTTGCATGGAGTCTTGAGCTGAAGCAGCAGCATCTTTGGCCTTATCCATCAACCACTTGCCTTCTCCTGCGTTGACACATTTGAACATGTTCATAAGATACATTTTGCAAATCTAAAATAAATTTAACAACCCCGTTTAGTGAAAAGAAAACAATGGATTTACATATATATAGAAGTCTCTCATAGGTATGTATATCAACATGTATAACAAACAATCAATGACTTTTGACTGCAAGAGTTAACCTTAGTCTGGCCAGTGGCTTGGCCGGCTTGGTAGCTTAGGTTTTGCTTGTCTGACATTTTCTTTCTTGCTTAGAACTTAATCTGATGCTTTAATTGATTGCTTTGTGTCTGATGATGTAAAAATGTTGGGAGTGTTTGGTTGCTATTTATAACCCAAAGGGACGTGATTGGGTGTGTCCACGTGTTGAGGACACGACGATTGGTCCGAGAATGTTGCGTCCGTCGGTACGTGGCGCATTTAACCGTTTGACCAGGACATAAAAGACTCGTTAAGTACTTGTGTTTGTCGATCCCAGATCCGGAAAACTAGCCAAGTGATTATTCTTTCTAGGAAATCACACATCCGGTACAACACCATCTCTCATCTCAACCAGCTTCTCATAGAGCAGTATGGCCGCCTTGTTGGGAGTTCCTCTCTTGTATCAAAAGCTCGTAAAGGTTTCTTAAGCGTAAGGATCCAAATAATGCCTTCTAAAAGAGACCATTGAGAGGAAAACAAGTGTCTAAGGCCGGAGAGCTTAAAGCATGTTTGTTGGAGATACACTGAGTGGAACAAAACTTGTTAGTGGTTGTATTTGTATGTGCAAGTGCAACCTGTTATGTTCTAAACTTAGAGATCAATATCTTACAGTGCGCACGATAACAGAGAAAGAGAGAGAGAGTATAAAAACCCATAGATCATAATAGCAAATATAATTGTCTTACATATATTAAAACCAGAATTCATATAAAGTAAAAAGACACAACAACACAATGCTTAAGAAGAAGAGTAACTCAACTTCACAAGTCAATTATTCATTATTAATATTAAAAAAAAAAAAGCAAAAATAGTTCTGCTAGATTCCCTCGTCCTTCTCGTCCTCGCTGCTGCAGCTATTGTTGCTGCTCCACTCACACTTCAATGTAGATCTAGGCGACCCACAGTACTTGCCTAGCTTCTCAAACGTCTGATACATCACCGTTCCGCTCTCTTCTCCCAGAGACTCGAATGTCCTCTCTCTGCACCCGTAATCTTCCAAGTCTACACTTATCTCTGGCTTGTATGCGTTCACTCCAACGCTCGAGTGCACAGCCACAGAGAATTGTTTGGGCTCAAAGCAAGACAGAACCCTTGTCACCAGCTGGCTCAGGTCAATAGTGTTGAAGTCATAACCCACAGCTTCGAAGCTCGCGTAGCTAAACCCATCCTCAGGGGTCACATGGATAGTGGAGATTGCATCTCCTTCGATGGAGTTCATAGAGTAGCCGCAGGGCTCGAACTCAAAGTCGCAGATCTGGGACTGAGGAAGGATCTTTCTGATTCCGGAGTTGTCGGTCATTGAACCAGTCTCGCCATTCTTGTAGAAGACAGAGGCTTTCTCCCTGTCTAGACCAGTCATGCACATCTCGAGCGTGTAGACATTGTTGTTGCTGGAGGACTGGCAGAGGAGGCAGCATAGACATGCCATTTCTTAGTCTCATCATCATTACCCATCAAGTAGGCAACGCTGTTCAAACCCAGCTTAGTAAAGTGACCATCAAGAACAGAGACTTCCTCAGAGAAGCTCCGGTGAGGAAAAGGCTGGCCGCCAGGGCAGAGGAAGGAGCCGCGAGTGTACTTGACGGACTCGACACTCAGAGAGAGCTCACCGGCCAGCTTAAGAAGAGGCGGGATGGAGAGGAGGAGCTTGGTGGTGCCACAAGTCTTGATGATGACTTTGTAAGGGTAGACAAAGAAGCTGGACTCAGAGAGGACGTAAGAGTCCAAGTGATCGTTGGAGAGAGAGGACACGATCTCACATGCAGCAGGAGTGAGTATTTCGTCAAGCTGGGACCTGGTCAGAGCACGGAGACCCAGGCCCTTGGAGTCTTGGAAGATGCTTGGCTCGAAGAAAGAGACCTCGAGCCTCTTCTCGTAGCCTTCGAACCGATTGCAGACAAAGCCATGTCGCCTTGTAGTAAGAGGAGAGAACGATTGGATTGGGGAACCAAGCAGAAACGGAGCTTTGAAGAAAGAAAGTAAATTATAAACTGGAAACTAAAGAAAACTATAACTATAGTTGGAGACTCGGTGCACGCTACAACTCAGGATGGCCTCTTAGCGCACTGCAAGAAAGTAATAAAAAATAACATTGTTAAGAAACTTGATACTGTCATGATTGAAGAGGATAATAAAATGATGGGGAAGAAGCTTTACGTTGGAGTAGACAGAAGATTTGAATTTCTTGATTCCACCGTTGGGTCGAACGTCTTCAATGCTGTAACCGAGGGGAGCTTCGTAAAACAAGGAACTACTACTACTGCTAGACTTCTTTTTACCACCTTTAGATTCCATCATAAGCTCATTCACGCGTTCTGTAATCAAAAAAACCATATGGTTAGGTAAAGGTGAACAGATACTCATCAATGTTCAAAGTTTCAAAATTTCAATAACATATCTAAAAAAACGTTCAATACTCATTCTTAGATGAGACATATGATCAAATTGTTGCAGCAGATCTACAACTATGGTGAGCCTAAGATTACAGTTAACCCTTAAAAACAGTTATGTATATGTAACATTAATCAAATATAAGTATTTCAATTCAGATATAAAATCAATCTGTTATACAAAAACCAATAGCATATGCGTAGATCAATCGACAACGTTTAC
>NW_026013911.1:0-28491 GCF_020379485.1 Brassica napus | reverse complement strand
TATTTATGTATGCTAAACTCATTTCATGGTAAATGAGCATCTTTCAATTGTTTTTATCAATTATTTAATAAACTTCATAATACTCCCTAAATCGATGGAATAACCACTATAAATTATTATTTCTTGATAAACGGAGACGACAAAGGCTCCAACCTCTTTGAACATCATCATATTTTAGTGCAGGATGCAAAGGCATAAAAAATTTGTCCATAATTTTTGAGTTTTTGGTAATACTTTATATACTGAAGCCTATAATCTTTAGTGTTGTTTTAAAATTTTACCATATTCTACATTTGTATTAATGTATGCTAAACTCTTTTTCATGGTAAATGAGCATCGTTCAATTGTTTTTATCAATTATTTAGTAAACTTCATAATACCCCAAAATAAATCGATGGAATAACCAATATAAATTATTATTTTCTTGATAAACGGAGAGAACAAGGCTCCAAACCTCTTTGAACATCATCATATGTTAGTGCAGGATGCAACTAGGCATTAAAACAATATTGTCATATTTTTTGAAATTTTCTCAAAATCTATGGGCTAACCCCTACAAAAATATTGAGTTTTTTGGTAAATACTTTATATACTGAAGCCTATAATCTTTAGTGTTGTTTTAAATTTATACCATATTCTACATTTGTATTAATGTATGCTAAACTCTTTTTCATGGTAAATGAGCATCGTTCAATTGTTTTTATCAATCAATAATTTAATAAAACTTCATAATACTCCCCTAAATCGATGGAATAACCACTATAAATTATTATTTTCTTGATAAACGGAGACACGACAAAGGCTCCAAACCTCTTTGAACATCATCATATGTTAGTGCAGGATGCAACTAGGCATTAAAACAATATTGTCATATTTTTTGAAATTTTCTCAAAATCTATGGGCTAACCCCTACAAAAATATTGAGTTTTTGGTAAATACTTTATATACTGAAGCCTATAATCTTTAGTGTTGTTTTAAAAATTATACCATATTCTACATTTGTATTATGTATGCTAAACTCTTTTCATGGTAAATGAGCATCTTTCAATTGTTTTTATCAAATAATTTAATAAAACTTCTTCATAATACTCCCTAAATCGATGGAATAACCACTATAAAATTATTATTTTCTTGATAAACGGAGACGACAAGGCTCCAAACCTCTTTGAACATCATCATATGTTAGTGCAGGATGCAACTAGGCATTAAACAATATTGTCATATTTTTTGAAATTTTCTCAAAATCTATGGGCTAACCCCTACAAAAATATTGAGTTTTTGGTAAATACTTTATATACTGAAGCCTATAATCTTTAGTGTTGTTTTAAAATTTTACCATCTACATTTGTATTATGTATGCTAAACTCTTTTCATGGTAAATGAGCATCGTTCAATTGTTTTTTATCAATTAATTTAGTAAAACTTCATAATACCCCCTAAATCGATGGAATAACCAATATAAAATTATTATTTTCTTGATAAACGGAGAGAACAAAGGCTCCAAACCTCTTTGAACATCATCATATGTTAGTGCAGGATGCAACTAGGCATTAAAACAATATTGTCATATTTTTTGAAATTTTCTCAAAATCTATGGGCTAACCCCTACAAAAATATTGAGTTTTGGTAAATACTTTATATACTGAAGCCTATAATCTTTAGTGTTGTTTTAAATTTCTACCATATTCTACATTTGTATTAATGTATGCTAAACTCATTTTCATGGTAAATGAGCATCGTTCAATTGTTTTTATCAATTAATTTAGTAAAACTTCATAATACTCCCTAAATCGATGGAATAACCACTATAAAATTATTATTTTCTTGATAAACGGAGACGACAAAGGCTCCAAACCTCTTTGAACATCATCATATGTTAGTGCAGGATGCAACTAGGCATTAAAACAATATTGTCATATTTTTTGAAATTTTCTCAAAATCTATGGGCTAACCCCTACAAAATATTGAGTTTTTGGTAAATACTTTATATACTGAAGCCTATAATCTTTAGTGTTGTTTTAAAATTTCTACCATATTCTATCTATTCATTTGTATTAATGTATGCTAAACTCTTTTTCATGGTAAATGAGCATCGTTCAATTGTTTTATCAATTAATTTAGTAAAACTTCATAATACATACTCATAATAATATCAAATCGATGGAATAACCACTATAAAATTATTATTTTCTTGATAAACGGAGAAACAAAGGCTCCAAACCTCTTTGAACATCATCATATGTTAGTGCAGGATGCAACTAGGCATTAAAACAATATTGTCATATTTTTTGAAATTTTCTCAAAATCTATGGGCTAACCCCTACAAAAATATTGAGTTTTTGGTAATAATTAATATACTGAAGCCTATAATCTTTAGTGTTGTTTTAAAATTTATACCATATTCTACATTTGTATTAATGTATGCTAAACTCATTTTCATGGTAAATGAGCATCTTTCAATTGTTTTTATCAAATAATTTAATAAACTTATAAACTTCATATCCTACTCACTATACTACTATTATCTAAATCGATGGAATAAAAACCAACCTCTATAAATCATTATTATTTTCTTGATAAACGGAGACTACAAAGGTTCCAAACCTCTTTGAACATCATCATATGTTAGTGCAGGATGCAACTAGGCATTAAAACAATATTGTCATATTTTTTGAAATTTTCTCAAATCTATGGGCTAACCCCTACAAAATATTGAGTTTTTGGTAAATACTTTATATACTGAAGCCTATAATCTTTAGTGTTGTTTTAAAATTTATACCATATTCTACATTTGTATTAATGTATGCTAAACTCTTTTTCATGGTAAATGAGCATCGTTCAATTGTTTTATCAATTAATTTAGTAAACTTCATAATACTCCCTAAATCGATGGAATAACCACTATAAAATTATTATTTTCTTGATAAACGGAGACGACAAAGGCTCCAAACCTCTTTGAACATCATCATATGTTAGTGCAGGATGCAACTAGGCATTAAAACAATATTGTCATATTTTTTGAAATTTTCTCAAAATCTATGGGCTAACCCCTACAAAAATATTGAGTTTTTGGTAAATACTTTATATACTGAAGCCTATAATCTTTAGTGTTGTTTTAAAATTTATACCATATTCTACATTTGTATTAATGTATGCTAAACTCATTTTCATGGTAAATGAGCATCTTTCAATTGTTTTTATCAAATAATTTAATAAAACTTCATAATACCCCCTAAATCGATGGAATAACCAATATAGAATTATTATTTTCTTGATAAACGGAGACGACAAAGGCTCCAAACCTCTTTGAACATCATCATATGTTAGTGCAGGATGCAACTAGGCATTAAAACAATATTGTCATATTTTTTGAAATTTTCTCAAAATCTATGGGCTAACCCCTACAAAAATATTGAGTTTTTGGTAAATACTTTATATACTGAAGCCTATAATCTTTAGTGTTGTTTTAAAATTTACCATATTCTACATTTGTATTAATGTATGCTAAACTCTTTTTCATGGTAAATGAGCATCGTTCAATTGTTTTTATCAATAATTTAGTAAAACTTCATAATACTCCCTAAATCGATGGAATAACCACTATAAAATTATTATTTTCTTGATAAACGGAGAGAACAAAGGCTCCAAACCTCTTTGAACATCATCATATGTTAGTGCAGGATGCAACTAGGCATTAAAACAATATTGTCATATTTTTTGAAATTTTCTCAAAATCTATGGGCTAACCCCTACAAAAATATTGAGTTTTTGGTAAATACTTTATATACTGAAGCCTATAATCTTTAGTGTTGTTTTAAAATTTCTACCATATTCTACATTTGTATTAATGTATGCTAAACTCTTTTTCATGGTAAATGAGCATCGTTCAATTGTTTTTATCAATTAATTTAGTAAAACTTCATAATACCTCCCTAAATCGATGGAATAACCACTATAAAATTATTATTTTCTTGATAAACGGAGAGACAAAGGCTCCAAACCTCTTTGAACATCATCATATGTTAGTGCAGGATGCAACTAGGCATTAAAACAATATTGTCATATTTTTTGAAATTTTCTCAAAATCTATGGGCTAACCCCTACAAAAATATTGAGTTTTTGGTAAATACTTTATATACTGAAGCCTATAATCTTTAGTGTTGTTTTAAAATTTATACCATATTCTACATTTGTATTAATGTATGCTAAACTCTTTTCATGGTAAATGAGCATCGTTCAATTGTTTTTATCAATTAATTTAGTAAAACTTCATAATACTCCCTAAATCGATGGAATAACCACTATAAAATTATTATTTTCTTGATAAACGGAGAGACAAAGGCTCCAAACCTCTTTGAACATCATCATATGTTAGTGCAGGATGCAACTAGGCATTAAAACAATATTGTCATATTTTTTGAAATTTTCTCAAAATCTATGGGCTAACCCCTACAAAATATTGAGTTTTTGGTAAATACTTTATATACTGAAGCCTATAATCTTTAGTGTTGTTTTAAAATTTATACCATATTCTACATTTGTATTAATGTATGCTAAACTCTTTTTCATGGTAAATGAGCATCGTTCAATTGTTTTTATCAATTAATTTAGTAAAACTTCATAATACCCTAAATCGATGGAATAACCACTATAAAATTATTATTTTCTTGATAAACGGAGACGACAAAGGCTCCAAACCTCTTTGAACATCATCATATGTTAGTGCAGGATGCAACTAGGCATTAAAACAATATTGTCATATTTTTTGAAATTTTCTCAAAATCTATGGGCTAACCCCTACAAAAATATTGAGTTTTTGGTAAATACTTTATATACTGAAGCCTATAATCTTTAGTGTTGTTTTAAAATTTATACCATATTCTACATTTGTATTAATGTATGCTAAACTCTTTTTCATGGTAAATGAGCATCGTTCAATTGTTTTTATCAAATAATTTAATAAAACTTCATAATACTCCCTAAATCGATGGAATAACCACTATAAAATTATTATTTTCTTGATAAACGGAGACGACAAAGGCTCCAAACCTCTTTGAACATCATCATATGTTAGTGCAGGATGCAACTAGGCATTAAAACAATATTGTCATATTTTTTGAAATTTTCTCAAAATCTATGGGCTAACCCCTACAAAAATATTGAGTTTTTGGTAAATACTTTATATACTGAAGCCTATAATCTTTAGTGTTGTTTTAAAATTTATACCATATTCTACATTTGTATTAATGTATGCTAAACTCTTTTTCATGGTAAATGAGCATCGTTCAATTGTTTTTATCAATAATTTAGTAAAACTTCATAATACCCCCAAAATCGATGGAATAACCACTATAAAATTATTATTTTCTTGATAAACGGAGACGACAAAGGCTCCAAACCTCTTTGAACATCATCATATGTTAGTGCAGGATGCAACTAGGCATTAAAACAATATTGTCATATTTTTTGAAATTTTCTCAAAATCTATGGGCTAACCCCTACAAAAATATTGAGTTTTTGGTAAATACTTTATATACTGAAGCCTATAATCTTTAGTGTTGTTTTAAAATTTATACCATATTCTACATTTGTATTAATGTATGCTAAACTCTTTTTCATGGTAAATGAGCATCGTTCAATTGTTTTTATCAAATAATTTAGTAAAACTTCATAATACTCCCTAAATCGATGGAATAACCACTATAAAATTATTATTTTCTTGATAAACGGAGACGACAAAGGCTCCAAACCTCTTTGAACATCATCATATGTTAGTGCAGGATGCAACTAGGCATTAAAACAATATTGTCATATTTTTTGAAATTTTCTCAAAATCTATGGGCTAACCCCTACAAAAATATTGAGTTTTTGGTAAATACTTTATATACTGAAGCCTATAATCTTTAGTGTTGTTTTAAAATTTATACCATATTCTACATTTGTATTAATGTATGCTAAACTCTTTTTCATGGTAAATGAGCATCGTTCAATTGTTTTTATCAATTAATTTAGTAAAACTTCATAATACCCCCTAAATCGATGGAATAACAATATAAAATTATTATTTTCTTGATAAACGGAGAGAACAAAGGCTCCAAACCTCTTTGAACATCATCATATGTTAGTGCAGGATGCAACTAGGCATTAAAACAATATTGTCATATTTTTTGAAATTTTCTCAAAATCTATGGGCTAACCCCTACAAAAATATTGAGTTTTTGGTAAATACTTTATATACTGAAGCCTATAATCTTTAGTGTTGTTTTAAAATTTATACCATATTCTACATTTGTATTAATGTATGCTAAACTCTTTTTCATGGTAAATGAGCATCTTTCAATTGTTTTTATCAATAATTTAGTAAAACTTCATAATACTCCCTAAATCGATGGAATAACCACTATAAAATTATTATTTTCTTGATAAACGGAGACGACAAAGGCTCCAAACCTCTTTGAACATCATCATATGTTAGTGCAGGATGCAACTAGGCATTAAAACAATATTGTCATATTTTTTGAAATTTTCTCAAAATCTATGGGCTAACCCCTACAAAAATATTGAGTTTTTGGTAAATACTTTATATACTGAAGCCTATAATCTTTAGTGTTGTTTTAAAATTTATACCATATTCTACATTTGTATTAATGTATGCTAAACTCTTTTTCATGGTAAATGAGCATCGTTCAATTGTTTTTATCAATTAATTTAGTAAAACTTCATAATACTCCCTAAATCGATGGAATAACCACTATAAAATTATTATTTTCTTGATAAACGGAGACGACAAAGGCTCCAAACCTCTTTGAACATCATCATATGTTAGTGCAGGATGCAACTAGGCATTAAAACAATATTGTCATATTTTTTGAAATTTTCTCAAAATCTATGGGCTAACCCCTACAAAAATATTGAGTTTTTGGTAAATACTTTATATACTGAAGCCTATAATCTTTAGTGTTGTTTTAAAATTTATACCATATTCTACATTTGTATTAATGTATGCTAAACTCTTTTTCATGGTAAATGAGCATCTTTCAATTGTTTTTATCAAATAATTTAATAAAACTTCATAATACTCCCTAAATCGATGGAATAACCACTATAAAATTATTATTTTCTTGATAAACGGAGACGACAAAGGCTCCAAACCTCTTTGAACATCATCATATGTTAGTGCAGGATGCAACTAGGCATTAAAACAATATTGTCATATTTTTTGAAATTTTCTCAAAATCTATGGGCTAACCCCTACAAAAATATTGAGTTTTTGGTAAATACTTTATATACTGAAGCCTATAATCTTTAGTGTTGTTTTAAAATTTCTACCATATTCTACATTTGTATTAATGTATGCTAAACTCTTTTTCATGGTAAATGAGCATCGTTCAATTGTTTTTATCAATTAATTTAGTAAAACTTCATAATACCCCTAAATCGATGGAATAACCACTATAAAATTATTATTTTCTTGATAAACGGAGAGACAAAGGCTCCAAACCTCTTTGAACATCATCATATGTTAGTGCAGGATGCAACTAGGCATTAAAACAATATTGTCATATTTTTTGAAATTTTCTCAAAATCTATGGGCTAACCCCTACAAAAATATTGAGTTTTTGGTAAATACTTTATATACTGAAGCCTATAATCTTTAGTGTTGTTTTAAAATTTATACCATATTCTACATTTGTATTAATGTATGCTAAACTCTTTTTCATGGTAAATGAGCATCGTTCAATTGTTTTTATCAATAATTTAATAAAACTTCATAATACTCCCTAAATCGATGGAATAACCACTATAAAATTATTATTTTCTTGATAAACGGAGACGACAAAGGCTCCAAACCTCTTTGAACATCATCATATGTTAGTGCAGGATGCAACTAGGCATTAAAAAATATTGTCATAATTTTTGATTTTTGGTAAATACTTTATATACTGAAGCCTATAATCTTTAGTGTTGTTTTAAAATTTATACCATATTCTACATTTGTATTAATGTATGCTAAACTCTTTTTCATGGTAAATGAGCATCGTTCAATTGTTTTTATCAATTAATTTAGTAAAACTTCATAATACCCCCTAAATCGATGGAATAACCACTATAAATTATTATTTTCTTGATAAACGGAGAGACAAAGGCTCCAAACCTCTTTGAACATCATCATATGTTAGTGCAGGATGCAACTAGGCATTAAAACAATATTGTCATATTTTTTGAAATTTTCTCAAAATCTATGGGCTAACCCCTACAAAAATATTGAGTTTTTGGTAAATACTTTATATACTGAAGCCTATAATCTTTAGTGTTGTTTTAAAATTTATACCATATTCTACATTTGTATTAATGTATGCTAAACTCTTTTCATGGTAAATGAGCATCGTTCAATTGTTTTTATCAATAATTTAATAAAACTTCATAATACTCCCTAAATCGATGGAATAACCACTATAAATTATTATTTTCTTGATAAACGGAGACGACAAAGGCTCCAAACCTCTTTGAACATCATCATATGTTAGTGCAGGATGCAACTAGGCATTAAAACAATATTGTCATATTTTTTGAAATTTTCTCAAAATCTATGGGCTAACCCCTACAAAAATATTGAGTTTTTGGTAAATACTTTATATACTGAAGCCTATAATCTTTAGTGTTGTTTTAAAATTTATACCATATTCTACATTTGTATTAATGTATGCTAAACTCTTTTTCATGGTAAATGAGCATCGTTCAATTGTTTTTATCAAATAATTTAATAAAACTTCATAATACTCCCTAAATCGATGGAATAACCACTATAAAATTATTATTTTCTTGATAAACGGAGACGACAAAGGCTCCAAACCTCTTTGAACATCATCATATGTTAGTGCAGGATGCAACTAGGCATTAAAACAATATTGTCATATTTTTTGAAATTTTCTCAAAATCTATGGGCTAACCCCTACAAAAATATTGAGTTTTTGGTAAATACTTTATATACTGAAGCCTATAATCTTTAGTGTTGTTTTAAAATTTATACCATATTCTACATTTGTATTTATGTATGCTAAACTCTTTTTCATGGTAAATGAGCATCGTTCAATTGTTTTTATCAATAATTTAGTAAAACTTCATAATACCCCCTAAATCGATGGAATAACCACTATAAAATTATTATTTTCTTGATAAACGGAGAGACAAAGGCTCCAAACCTCTTTGAACATCATCATATGTTAGTGCAGGATGCAACTAGGCATTAAAACAATATTGTCATATTTTTTGAAATTTTCTCAAAATCTATGGGCTAACCCCTACAAAAATATTGAGTTTTTGGTAAATACTTTATATACTGAAGCCTATAATCTTTAGTGTTGTTTTAAAATTTCTACCATATTCTACATTTGTATTAATGTATGCTAAACTCTTTTTCATGGTAAATGAGCATCGTTCAATTGTTTTTATCAATTAATTTAGTAAAACTTCATAATACCCCCTAAATCGATGGAATAACCACTATAAAATTATTATTTTCTTGATAAACGGAGAGACAAAGGCTCCAAACCTCTTTGAACATCATCATATGTTAGTGCAGGATGCAACTAGGCATTAAAACAATATTGTCATATTTTTTGAAATTTTCTCAAAATCTATGGGCTAACCCCTACAAAAATATTGAGTTTTTGGTAAATACTTTATATACTGAAGCCTATAATCTTTAGTGTTGTTTTAAAATTTCTACCATATTCTACATTTGTATTAATGTATGCTAAACTCTTTTTCATGGTAAATGAGCATCGTTCAATTGTTTTTATCAATTAATTTAGTAAAACTTCATAATACCCCCTAAATCGATGGAATAACCACTATAAAATTATTATTTTCTTGATAAACGGAGAGACAAAGGCTCCAAACCTCTTTGAACATTATCATATGTTAGTGCAGGATGCAACTAGGCATTAAAACAATATTGTCATATTTTTTGAAATTTTCTCAAAATCTATGGGCTAACCCCTACAAAAATATTGAGTTTTTGGTAAATACTTTATATACTGAAGCCTATAATCTTTAGTGTTGTTTTAAAATTTATACCATATTCTACATTTGTATTAATGTATGCTAAACTCATTTTCATGGTAAATGAGCATCTTTCAATTGTTTTTATCAAATAATTTAATAAAACTTCATAATACTCCCTAAATCGATGGTATAACCACTATAAAATTATTATTTTCTTGATAAACGGACACGACAAAGGTTCCAAACCTCTTTGAACATCAGCATATGTTAGTGCAGGATGCAACTAGGCATTAAAAAAATATTGTCATAATTTTTGAGTTTTTGGTAAATACTTTATATACTGAAGCCTATAATCTTTAGTGTTGTTTTAAAATTTATACCATATTCTACATTTGTATTAATGTATGCTAAACTCTTTTTCATGGTAAATGAGCATCGTTCAATTGTTTTTATCAATTAATTTAGTAAAACTTCATAATACCCCCTAAATCGATGGAATAACCAATATAAAATTATTATTTTCTTGATAAACGGAGAGAACAAACACTCCAAACCTCTTTGAACATCATCATATGTTAGTGTAGGATACAACTAGGCATTAAAACAATATTGTCATATTTTTTGAAATTTTCTCAAAATCTATGGGCTAACCCCTACAAAAATATTGAGTTTTTGGTAAATAATTTATATACTGAAGCCTATAATCTTTAGTGTTGTTTTAAAATTTATACCATATTCTACATTTGTATTAATGTATGCTAAACTCTTTTTCATGGTAAATGAGCATCTTTCAATTGTTTTTATCAAATAATTTAATAAAACTTCATAATACTCCCTAAATCGATGGAATAACCACTATAAATTATTATTTTCTTGATAAACGGACACGACAAAGGCTCCAAACCTCTTTGAACATCATCATATGTTAGTGCAGGATGCAACTAGGCATTAAAACAATATTGTCATATTTTTTGAAATTTTCTCAAAATCTATGGGCTAACCCCTACAAAAATATTGAGTTTTTGGTAAATACTTTATATACTGAAGCCTATAATCTTTAGTGTTGTTTTAAAATTTATACCATATTCTACATTTGTATTAATGTATGCTAAACTCTTTTTCATGGTAAATGAGCATCGTTCAATTGTTTTTATCAATTAATTTAGTAAAACTTCATAATACCCCCTAAATCGATGGAATAACCATATAAAATTATTATTTTCTTGATAAACGGAGAGACAAAGGCTCCAAACCTCTTTGAACATCATCATATGTTAGTGCAGGATGCAACTAGGCATTAAAACAATATTGTCATATTTTTTGAAATTTTCTCAAAATCTATGGGCTAACCCCTACAAAAATATTGAGTTTTTGGTAAATACTTTATATACTGAAGCCTATAATCTTTAGTGTTGTTTTAAAATTTATACCATATTCTACATTTGTATTAATGTATGCTAAACTCTTTCATGGTAAATGAGCATCTTTCAATTGTTTTTATCAAATAATTTAATAAAACTTCATAATACTCCCTAAATCGATGGAATAACCACTATAAAATTATTATTTTCTTGATAAACGGAGACGACAAAGGCTCCAAACCTCTTTGAACATCATCATATGTTAGTGCAGGATGCAACTAGGCATTAAAACAATATTGTCATATTTTTTGAAATTTTCTCAAAATCTATGGGCTAACCCCTACAAAAATATTGAGTTTTTGGTAAATACTTTATATACTGAAGCCTATAATCTTTAGTGTTGTTTTAAAATTTATACCATATTCTACATTTGTATTAATGTATGCTAAACTCTTTTTCATGGTAAATGAGCATCGTTCAATTGTTTTTATCAATTAATTTAGTAAAACTTCATAATACCCCTAAATCGATGGAATAACCACTATAAAATTATTATTTTCTTGATAAACGGAGAGCACAAAGGCTCCAAACCTCTTTGAACATCATCATATGTTAGTGCAGGATGCAACTAGGCATTAAAACAATATTGTCATATTTTTTGAAATTTTCTCAAAATCTATGGGCTAACCCCTACAAAAATATTGAGTTTTTGGTAAATACTTTATATACTGAAGCCTATAATCTTTAGTGTTGTTTTAAAATTTCTACCATATTCTACATTTGTATTAATGTATGCTAAACTCTTTTTCATGGTAAATGAGCATCGTTCAATTGTTTTTATCAATTAATTTAGTAAAACTTCATAATACCCCTAAATCGATGGAATAACCATATAAAATTATTATTTTCTTGATAAACGGAGAGAACAAAGGCTCCAAACCTCTTTGAACATCATCATATGTTAGTGCAGGATGCAACTAGGCATTAAAACAATATTGTCATATTTTTTGAAATTTTCTCAAAATCTATGGGCTAACCCCTACAAAAATATTGAGTTTTTGGTAAATACTTTATATACTGAAGCCTATAATCTTTAGTGTTGTTTTAAAATTTATACCATATTCTACATTTGTATTAATGTATGCTAAACTCTTTTTCATGGTAAATGAGCATCTTTCAATTGTTTTTATCAAATAATTTAGTAAAACTTCATAATACTCCCTAAATCGATGGAATAACCACTATAAATTATTATTTTCTTGATAAACGGACACGACAAAGGCTCCAAACCTCTTTGAACATCATCATATGTTAGTGCAGGATGCAACTAGGCATTAAAACAATATTGTCATATTTTTTGAAATTTTCTCAAAATCTATGGGCTAACCCCTACAAAAATATTGAGTTTTTGGTAAATACTTTATATACTGAAGCCTATAATCTTTAGTGTTGTTTTAAAATTTATACCATATTCTACATTTGTATTAATGTATGCTAAACTCTTTTTCATGGTAAATGAGCATCGTTCAATTGTTTTTATCAATTAATTTAGTAAAACTTCATAATACTCCCTAAATCGATGGAATAACCACTATAAAATTATTATTTTCTTGATAAACGGAGACGACAAAGGCTCCAAACCTCTTTGAACATCATCATATGTTAGTGCAGGATGCAACTAGGCATTAAAACAATATTGTCATATTTTTTGAAATTTTCTCAAAATCTATGGGCTAACCCCTACAAAAATATTGAGTTTTTGGTAAATACTTTATATACTGAAGCCTATAATCTTTAGTGTTGTTTTAAAATTTATACCATATTCTACATTTGTATTAATGTATGCTAAACTCTTTTTCATGGTAAATGAGCATCGTTCAATTGTTTTTATCAAATAATTTAATAAAACTTCATAATACTCCCTAAATCGATGGAATAACCACTATAAAATTATTATTTTCTTGATAAACGGAGACGACAAAGGCTCCAAACCTCTTTGAACATCATCATATGTTAGTGCAGGATGCAACTAGGCATTAAAACAATATTGTCATATTTTTTGAAATTTTCTCAAAATCTATGGGCTAACCCCTACAAAAATATTGAGTTTTTGGTAAATACTTTATATACTGAAGCCTATAATCTTTAGTGTTGTTTTAAAATTTCTACCATATTCTACATTTGTATTAATGTATGCTAAACTCTTTTTCATGGTAAATGAGCATCGTTCAATTGTTTTTATCAATTAATTTAGTAAAACTTCATAATACCCCCTAAATCGATGGAATAACCACTATAAAATTATTATTTTCTTGATAAACGGAGAGACAAAGGCTCCAAACCTCTTTGAACATCATCATATGTTAGTGCAGGATGCAACTAGGCATTAAAACAATATTGTCATATTTTTTGAAATTTTCTCAAAATCTATGGGCTAACCCCTACAAAAATATTGAGTTTTTGGTAATAATTAATATACTGAAGCCTATAATCTTTAGTGTTGTTTTAAAATTTATACCATATTCTACATTTGTATTTATGTATGCTAAACTCATTTTCATGGTAAATGAGCATCTTTCAATTGTTTTTATCAAATAATTTAATAAAACTTCATAATACTCCCTAAATCGATGGAATAACCACTATAAAATTATTATTTTCTTGATAAACGGACACGACAAAGGTTCCAAACCTCTTTGAACATCAGCATATGTTAGTGCAGGATGCAAATAGGCATTAAAAAATATTGTCATAATTTTTGAGTTTTTGGTAAATACTTTATATACTGAAGCCTATAATCTTTAGTGTTGTTTTAAAATTTATACCATATTCTACATTTGTATTAATGTATGCTAAACTCTTTTTCATGGTAAATGAGCATCGTTCAATTGTTTTTATCAATTAATTTAGTAAAACTTCATAATACCCCCTAAATCGATGGAATAACCAATATAAAATTATTATTTTCTTGATAAACGGAGAGAACAAACACTCCAAACCTCTTTGAACATCATCATATGTTAGTGTAGGATGCAACTAGGCATTAAAACAATATTGTCATATTTTTTGAAATTTTCTCAAAATCTATGGGCTAACCCCTACAAAAATATTGAGTTTTTGGTAAATACTTTATATACTGAAGCCTATAATCTTTAGTGTTGTTTTAAAATTTATACCATATTCTACATTTGTATTTATGTATGCTAAACTCATTTTCATGGTAAATGAGCATCGTTCAATTGTTTTTATCAAATAATTTAATAAAACTTCATAATACTCCCTAAATCGATGGAATAACCACTATAAATTATTATTTTCTTGATAAACGGAGACGACAAAGGCTCCAAACCTCTTTGAACATCATCATATGTTAGTGCAGGATGCAACTAGGCATTAAAACAATATTGTCATATTTTTTGAAATTTTCTCAAAATCTATGGGCTAACCCCTACAAAAATATTGAGTTTTTGGTAAATACTTTATATACTGAAGCCTATAATCTTTAGTGTTGTTTTAAAATTTATACCATATTCTACATTTGTATTAATGTATGCTAAACTCTTTTTCATGGTAAATGAGCATCGTTCAATTGTTTTTATCAATTAATTTAGTAAAACTTCATAATACCCCCTAAATCGATGGAATAACCACTATAAAATTATTATTTTCTTGATAAACGGAGAGAACAAAGGCTCCAAACCTCTTTGAACATCATCATATGTTAGTGCAGGATGCAACTAGGCATTAAAACAATATTGTCATATTTTTTGAAATTTTCTCAAAATCTATGGGCTAACCCCTACAAAAATATTGAGTTTTTGGTAAATACTTTATATACTGAAGCCTATAATCTTTAGTGTTGTTTTAAAATTTATACCATATTCTACATTTGTATTTATGTATGCTAAACTCTTTTTCATGGTAAATGAGCATCTTTCAATTGTTTTTATCAATAATTTAATAAAACTTCATAATACTCCCTAAATCGATGGAATAACCACTATAAAATTATTATTTTCTTGATAAACGGAGACGACAAAGGCTCCAAACCTCTTTGAACATCATCATATGTTAGTGCAGGATGCAACTAGGCATTAAAACAATATTGTCATATTTTTTGAAATTTTCTCAAAATCTATGGGCTAACCCCTACAAAAATATTGAGTTTTTGGTAAATACTTTATATACTGAAGCCTATAATCTTTAGTGTTGTTTTAAAATTTATACCATATTCTACATTTGTATTAATGTATGCTAAACTCTTTTTCATGGTAAATGAGCATCGTTCAATTGTTTTTATCAATTAATTTAGTAAAACTTCATAATACCCCTAAATCGATGGAATAACCACTATAAAATTATTATTTTCTTGATAAACGGAGACACAAAGGCTCCAAACCTCTTTGAACATCATCATATGTTAGTGCAGGATGCAACTAGGCATTAAAACAATATTGTCATATTTTTTGAAATTTTCTCAAAATCTATGGGCTAACCCCTACAAAAATATTGAGTTTTTGGTAAATACTTTATATACTGAAGCCTATAATCTTTAGTGTTGTTTTAAAATTTCTACCATATTCTACATTTGTATTAATGTATGCTAAACTCTTTTTCATGGTAAATGAGCATCGTTCAATTGTTTTTATCAATTAATTTAGTAAAACTTCATAATACCCCCTAAATCGATGGAATAACCACTATAAAATTATTATTTTCTTGATAAACGGAGAGAACAAAGGCTCCAAACCTCTTTGAACATCATCATATGTTAGTGCAGGATGCAACTAGGCATTAAAACAATATTGTCATATTTTTTGAAATTTTCTCAAAATCTATGGGCTAACCCCTACAAAAATATTGAGTTTTTGGTAAATACTTTATATACTGAAGCCTATAATCTTTAGTGTTGTTTTAAAATTTATACCATATTCTACATTTGTATTAATGTATGCTAAACTCTTTTTCATGGTAAATGAGCATCGTTCAATTGTTTTTATCAAATAATTTAGTAAAACTTCATAATACTCCCTAAATCGATGGAATAACCACTATAAATTATTATTTTCTTGATAAACGGACACGACAAAGGCTCCAAACCTCTTTGAACATCATCATATGTTAGTGCAGGATGCAACTAGGCATTAAAACAATATTGTCATATTTTTTGAAATTTTCTCAAAATCTATGGGCTAACCCCTACAAAAATATTGAGTTTTTGGTAAATACTTTATATACTGAAGCCTATAATCTTTAGTGTTGTTTTAAAATTTATACCATATTCTACATTTGTATTAATGTATGCTAAACTCTTTTTCATGGTAAATGAGCATCGTTCAATTGTTTTTATCAATTAATTTAGTAAAACTTCATAATACCCCCTAAATCGATGGAATAACCACTATAAAATTATTATTTTCTTGATAAACGGAGAGAACAAAGGCTCCAAACCTCTTTGAACATCATCATATGTTAGTGCAGGATGCAACTAGGCATTAAAACAATATTGTCATATTTTTTGAAATTTTCTCAAAATCTATGGGCTAACCCCTACAAAAATATTGAGTTTTTGGTAAATACTTTATATACTGAAGCCTATAATCTTTAGTGTTGTTTTAAAATTTATACCATATTCTACATTTGTATTTATGTATGCTAAACTCATTTTCATGGTAAATGAGCATCTTTCAATTGTTTTTATCAAATAATTTAATAAAACTTCATAATACTCCCTAAATCGATGGAATAACCACTATAAAATTATTATTTTCTTGATAAACGGAGACGACAAAGGCTCCAAACCTCTTTGAACATCATCATATGTTAGTGCAGGATGCAACTAGGCATTAAAACAATATTGTCATATTTTTTGAAATTTTCTCAAAATCTATGGGCTAACCCCTACAAAAATATTGAGTTTTTGGTAAATACTTTATATACTGAAGCCTATAATCTTTAGTGTTGTTTTAAAATTTATACCATATTCTACATTTGTATTTATGTATGCTAAACTCTTTTTCATGGTAAATGAGCATCGTTCAATTGTTTTTATCAATTAATTTAGTAAAACTTCATAATACTCCCTAAATCGATGGAATAACCAATATAAAATTATTATTTTCTTGATAAACGGAGAGAACAAAGGCTCCAAACCTCTTTGAACATCATCATATGTTAGTGCAGGATGCAACTAGGCATTAAAACAATATTGTCATATTTTTTGAAATTTTCTCAAAATCTATGGGCTAACCCCTACAAAAATATTGAGTTTTTGGTAAATACTTTATATACTGAAGCCTATAATCTTTAGTGTTGTTTTAAAATTTATACCATATTCTACATTTGTATTAATGTATGCTAAACTCTTTTTCATGGTAAATGAGCATCGTTCAATTGTTTTTATCAATTAATTTAGTAAAACTTCATAATACCCCCTAAATCGATGGAATAACCACTATAAAATTATTATTTTCTTGATAAACGGAGAGAACAAAGGCTCCAAACCTCTTTGAACATCATCATATGTTAGTGCAGGATGCAACTAGGCATTAAAACAATATTGTCATATTTTTTGAAATTTTCTCAAAATCTATGGGCTAACCCCTACAAAAATATTGAGTTTTTGGTAAATACTTTATATACTGAAGCCTATAATCTTTAGTGTTGTTTTAAAATTTCTACCATATTCTACATTTGTATTAATGTATGCTAAACTCTTTTTCATGGTAAATGAGCATCGTTCAATTGTTTTTATCAATTAATTTAGTAAAACTTCATAATACCCCTAAATCGATGGAATAACCACTATAAAATTATTATTTTCTTGATAAACGGAGAGAACAAAGGCTCCAAACCTCTTTGAACATCATCATATGTTAGTGCAGGATGCAACTAGGCATTAAAACAATATTGTCATATTTTTTGAAATTTTCTCAAAATCTATGGGCTAACCCCTACAAAAATATTGAGTTTTTGGTAATAATTTATATACTGAAGCCTATAATCTTTAGTGTTGTTTTAAAATTTATACCATATTCTACATTTGTATTAATGTATGCTAAACTCTTTTTCATGGTAAATGAGCATCGTTCAATTGTTTTTATCAATAATTTAATAAAACTTCATAATACTCCCTAAATCGATGGAATAACCACTATAAATTATTATTTTCTTGATAAACGGAGACGACAAAGGCTCCAAACCTCTTTGAACATCATCATATGTTAGTGCAGGATGCAACTAGGCATTAAAAAATATTGTCATATTTTTTGAAAATTTCTCAAAATCTATGGGCTAAAATATTGAGTTTTTGGTAAATGCTTTATATACTGAAGCCTATAATCTTTAGTGTTGTTTTAAAATTTATACCATATTCTACATTTGTATTAATGTATGCTAAACTCTTTTTCATGGTAAATGAGCATCGTTCAATTGTTTTTATCAATAATTTAGTAAAACTTCATAATACCCCCTAAATCGATGGAATAACCACTATAAAATTATTATTTTCTTGATAAACGGAGAGACAAAGGCTCCAAACCTCTTTGAACATCATCATATGTTAGTGCAGGATGCAACTAGGCATTAAAACAATATTGTCATATTTTTTGAAATTTTCTCAAAATCTATGGGCTAACCCCTACAAAAATATTGAGTTTTTGGTAAATACTTTATATACTGAAGCCTATAATCTTTAGTGTTGTTTTAAAATTTATACCATATTCTACATTTGTATTAATGTATGCTAAACTCTTTTTCATGGTAAATGAGCATCTTTCAATTGTTTTTATCAAATAATTTAATAAAACTTCATAATACTACTCCCTAAATCGATGGAATAACCACTATAAATTATTATTTTCTTGATAAACGGAGACGACAAAGGCTCCAAACCTCTTTGAACATCATCATATGTTAGTGCAGGATGCAACTAGGCATTAAAACAATATTGTCATATTTTTTGAAATTTTCTCAAAATCTATGGGCTAACCCCTACAAAATATTGAGTTTTTGGTAAATACTTTATATACTGAAGCCTATAATCTTTAGTGTTGTTTTAAAATTTATACCATATTCTACATTTGTATTAATGTATGCTAAACTCTTTTTCATGGTAAATGAGCATCGTTCAATTGTTTTTATCAATTAATTTAGTAAAACTTCATAATACCCCTAAATCGATGGAATAACCAATATAAAATTATTATTTTCTTGATAAACGGAGAGAACAAAGGCTCCAAACCTCTTTGAACATCATCATATGTTAGTGCAGGATGCAACTAGGCATTAAAACAATATTGTCATATTTTTTGAAATTTTCTCAAAATCTATGGGCTAACCCCTACAAAAATATTGAGTTTTTGGTAAATACTTTATATACTGAAGCCTATAATCTTTAGTGTTGTTTTAAAATTTATACCATATTCTACATTTGTATTAATGTATGCTAAACTCTTTTTCATGGTAAATGAGCATCGTTCAATTGTTTTTATCAAATAATTTAGTAAAACTTCATAATACCCCCTAAATCGATGGAATAACCACTATAAATTATTATTTTCTTGATAAACGGAGAGACAAAGGCTCCAAACCTCTTTGAACATCATCATATGTTAGTGCAGGATGCAACTAGGCATTAAAACAATATTGTCATATTTTTTGAAATTTTCTCAAAATCTATGGGCTAACCCCTACAAAAATATTGAGTTTTTGGTAAATACTTTATATACTGAAGCCTATAATCTTTAGTGTTGTTTTAAAATTTATACCATATTCTACATTTGTATTAATGTATGCTAAACTCTTTTTCATGGTAAATGAGCATCGTTCAATTGTTTTTATCAATTAATTTAGTAAAACTTCATAATACCCCTAAATCGATGGAATAACCACTATAAAATATTATTTTCTTGATAAACGGAGAGCACAAAGGCTCCAAACCTCTTTGAACATCATCATATGTTAGTGCAGGATGCAACTAGGCATTAAAACAATATTGTCATATTTTTTGAAATTTTCTCAAAATCTATGGGCTAACCCCTACAAAAATATTGAGTTTTTGGTAAATACTTTATATACTGAAGCCTATAATCTTTAGTGTTGTTTTAAAATTTATACCATATTCTACATTTGTATTAATGTATGCTAAACTCTTTTTCATGGTAAATGAGCATCGTTCAATTGTTTTTATCAATTAATTTAGTAAAACTTCATAATACCCCCTAAATCGATGGAATAACCACTATAAAATTATTATTTTCTTGATAAACGGAGACGACAAAGGCTCCAAACCTCTTTGAACATCATCATATGTTAGTGCAGGATGCAACTAGGCATTAAAACAATATTGTCATATTTTTTGAAATTTTCTCAAAATCTATGGGCTAACCCCTACAAAAATATTGAGTTTTTGGTAAATACTTTATATACTGAAGCCTATAATCTTTAGTGTTGTTTTAAAATTTATACCATATTCTACATTTGTATTAATGTATGCTAAACTCTTTTTCATGGTAAATGAGCATCGTTCAATTGTTTTTATCAAATAATTTAATAAAACTTCATAATACTCCCTAAATCGATGGAATAACCACTATAAAATTATTATTTTCTTGATAAACGGAGACGACAAAGGCTCCAAACCTCTTTGAACATCATCATATGTTAGTGCAGGATGCAACTAGGCATTAAAACAATATTGTCATATTTTTGAAATTTTCTCAAAATCTATGGGCTAACCCCTACAAAAATATTGAGTTTTTGGTAAATACTTTATATACTGAAGCCTATAATCTTTAGTGTTGTTTTAAAATTTATACCATATTCTACATTTGTATTTATGTATGCTAAACTCTTTTTCATGGTAAATGAGCATCGTTCAATTGTTTTTATCAAATAATTTAGTAAAACTTCATAATACCCCCTAAATCGATGGAATAACCACTATAAAATTATTATTTTCTTGATAAACGGAGAGACAAAGGCTCCAAACCTCTTTGAACATCATCATATGTTAGTGCAGGATGCAACTAGGCATTAAAACAATATTGTCATATTTTTTGAAATTTTCTCAAAATCTATGGGCTAACCCCTACAAAAATATTGAGTTTTTGGTAAATACTTTATATACTGAAGCCTATAATCTTTAGTGTTGTTTTAAAATTTATACCATATTCTACATTTGTATTAATGTATGCTAAACTCTTTTTCATGGTAAATGAGCATCGTTCAATTGTTTTTATCAATAATTTAGTAAAACTTCATAATACTCCCCTAAATCGATGGAATAACCACTATAAAATTATTATTTTCTTGATAAACGGAGACGACAAAGGCTCCAAACCTCTTTGAACATCATCATATGTTAGTGCAGGATGCAACTAGGCATTAAAACAATATTGTCATATTTTTTGAAATTTTCTCAAAATCTATGGGCTAACCCCTACAAAAATATTGAGTTTTTGGTAAATACTTTATATACTGAAGCCTATAATCTTTAGTGTTGTTTTAAAATTTATACCATATTCTACATTTGTATTAATGTATGCTAAACTCTTTTTCATGGTAAATGAGCATCGTTCAATTGTTTTTATCAATTAATTTAGTAAAACTTCATAATACCCCCTAAATCGATGGAATAACCACTATAAAATTATTATTTTCTTGATAAACGGAGAGACAAAGGCTCCAAACCTCTTTGAACATCATCATATGTTAGTGCAGGATGCAACTAGGCATTAAAACAATATTGTCATATTTTTTGAAATTTTCTCAAAATCTATGGGCTAACCCCTACAAAAATATTGAGTTTTTGGTAAATACTTTATATACTGAAGCCTATAATCTTTAGTGTTGTTTTAAAATTTATACCATATTCTACATTTGTATTAATGTATGCTAAACTCTTTTCATGGTAAATGAGCATCGTTCAATTGTTTTTATCAATAATTTAATAAAACTTCATAATACTCCCTAAATCGATGGAATAACCACTATAAAATTATTTTTTCTTGATAAACGGAGACGACAAAGGCTCCAAACCTCTTTGAACATCATCATATGTTAGTGCAGGATGCAACTAGGCATTAAACAATATTGTCATATTTTTTTGAAATTTTCTCAAAATCTATGGGCTAACCCCTACAAAATATTGAGTTTTTGGTAAATACTTTATATACTGAAGCCTATAATCTTTAGTGTTGTTTTAAAATTTATACCATATTCTACATTTGTATTTATGTATGCTAAACTCATTTTCATGGTAAATGAGCATCGTTCAATTGTTTTTATCAATAATTTAGTAAAACTTCATAATACCCCTAAATCGATGGAATAACCACTATAAAATTATTATTTTCTTGATAAACGGAGACACAAAGGCTCCAAACCTCTTTGAACATCATCATATGTTAGTGCAGGATGCAACTAGGCATTAAAACAATATTGTCATATTTTTTGAATTTTCTCAAAATCTATGGGCTAACCCCTACAAAAATATTGAGTTTTTGGTAAATACTTTATATACTGAAGCCTATAATCTTTAGTGTTGTTTTAAAATTTATACCATATTCTACATTTGTATTAATGTATGCTAAACTCATTTTCATGGTAAATGAGCATCGTTCAATTGTTTTTTATCAATTAATTTAGTAAAACTTCATAATACTCCCCCTAAATCGATGGAATAACAATAAAAATTATTATTTTCTTGATAAACGGAGAGAACAAAGGCTCCAAACCTCTTTGAACATCATCATCATATAGTTAGTGCAGGATGCAACTAGGCATTAAAACTCAATTGGGCTCCCACAAAAATATGATTTTTAACTAAAACTATTATAACCAAATCCTAAATAAAATAAAAATTTAAAAAAATTAAATTTTTTGTAAATGAAAAAAAAAAAAAAAAAAAATTTTAAAAAAAAAAAATAACCATAAAATTATTTTTTTTTGATAAACGGTAAGGCTCCAATTAATTTAACATTTATCAATGTTTGGGGATGCAATAGGATTTATGTCATATTTTTTGAAATTTTCTCAAAATCTATGGGCTAACCCCTACAAAAATATTGAGTTTTTGGTAAATACTTTATATACTGAAGCCTATAATCTTTAGTGTTGTTTTAAAATTTATACCATATTCTACATTTGTATTTAAGTATGCTAAACTCATTTTCATGGTAAATGAGCATCGTTCAATTGTTTTTATCAATTAATTTAGTAAAACTTCATAATACTCCCTAAATCGATGGAATAACCACTATAAAATTATTATTTTCTTGATAAACGGAGACGACAAAGGCTCCAAACCTCTTTGAACATCATCATATGTTAGTGCAGGATGCAACTAGGCATTAAAACAATATTGTCATATTTTTTGAAATTTTCTCAAAATCTATGGGCTAACCCCTACAAAAATATTGAGTTTTTGGTAAATACTTTATATACTGAAGCCTATAATCTTAGTGTTGTTTTAAAATTATACCATATTCTACATTTGTATTAATGTATGCTAAACTCTTTTTCATGGTAAATGAGCATCGTTCAATTGTTTTTATCAATTAATTTAGTAAAACTTCATAATACTCCCTAAATCGATGGAATAACCACTATAAAATTATTATTTTCTTGATAAACGGACACGACAAAGGCTCCAAACCTCTTTGAACATCATCATATGTTAGTGCAGGATGCAACTAGGCATTAAAACAATATTGTCATATTTTTTGAAATTTTCTCAAAATCTATGGGCTAACCCCTACAAAAATATTGAGTTTTTGGTAAATACTTTATATACTGAAGCCTATAATCTTTAGTGTTGTTTTAAAATTTATACCATATTCTACATTTGTATTTATGTATGCTAAACTCATTTTCATGGTAAATCAACATCGTTCAATTGTTTTTATCAATTAATTTACAAAACTTCATAATACCCCCTAAATCGATGGAATAACCACTATAAAATTATTATTTTCTTGATAAACGGAGAGAACAAAGGCTCCAAACCTCTTTGAACATCATCATATGTTAGTGCAGGATGCAACTAGGCATTAAAACAATATTGTCATATTTTTTGAAATTTTCTCAAAATCTATGGGCTAACCCCTACAAAATATTGAGTTTTTGGTAAATACTTTATATACTGAAGCCTATAATCTTTAGTGTTGTTTTAAAATTTCTACCATATTCTACATTTGTATTAATGTATGCTAAACTCTTTTCATGGTAAATGAGCATCGTTCAATTGTTTTTATCAATTAATTTAGTAAAACTTCATAATACCCCCTAAATCGATGGAATAACCAATATAAAATTATTATTTTCTTGATAAACGGAGAGAACAAAGGCTCCAAACCTCTTTGAACATCATCATATGTTAGTGCAGGATGCAACTAGGCATTAAAACAATATTGTCATATTTTTTGAAATTTTCTCAAAATCTATGGGCTAACCCCTACAAAAATATTGAGTTTTTGGTAATAATTAATATACTGAAGCCTATAATCTTTAGTGTTGTTTTAAATTTATACCATATTCTACATTTGTATTATGTATGCTAAACTCATTTTTCATGGTAAATGAGCATCTTTCAATTGTTTTTATCAATAATTTAGTAAAACTTCATAATACCTCCCTAAATCGATGGAATAACCACTATAAAATTAATTTTCTTGATAAACGGAGACGACAAAGGCTCCAAACCTCTTTGAACATCATCATATGTTAGTGCAGGATGCAAATAGGCATTAAAAAAATATTGAGTTTTTGGTAAATACTTTATATACTGAAGCCTATAATCTTTAGTGTTGTTTTAAAATTTATACCATATTCTACATTTGTATTAATGTATGCTAAACTCTTTTTCATGGTAAATGAGCATCGTTCAATTGTTTTTATCAATTAATTTAGTAAAACTTCATAATACCCCCTAAATCGATGGAATAACCAATATAAATTATTATTTTCTTGATAAACGGAGAGAACAAAGGCTCCAAACCTCTTTGAACATCATCATATGTTAGTGCAGGATGCAACTAGGCATTAAAACAATATTGTCATATTTTTTGAAATTTTCTCAAAATCTATGGGCTAACCCCTACAAAATATTGAGTTTTTGGTAAATACTTTATATACTGAAGCCTATAATCTTTAGTGTTGTTTTAAAATTTATACCATATTATACATTTGTATTTAAGTATGCTAAACTCATTTTCATGGTAAATGAGCATCTTTCAATTGTTTTTATCAAATAATTTAATAAAACTTCATAATACTCCCTAAATCGATGGAATAACCACTATAATTATTATTTTTCTTGATAAACGGAGACGACAAAGGCTCAAACCTCTTTGAACATCATCATATGTTAGTGCAGGATGCAACTAGGCATTAAAACAATATTGTCATATTTTTTGAAATTTTCTCAAAATCTATGGGCTAACCACCCCCTACAAAATATTGAGTTTTTGGTAAATACTTTATATACTGAAGCCTATAATCTTTAGTGTTGTTTTAAAATTTATACCATATTCTACATTTGTATTTTGTATGCTAAACTCATTTTCATGGTAAATGAGCATCGTTCAATTGTTTTTATATCAATAATTTAATAAACTTCATAATACCTCCCTAAATCGATGGAATAACCACTATAAAATTATTATTTTCTTGATAAACGGACACGACAAAGGCTCCAAACCTCTTTGAACATCATCATATGTTAGTGCAGGATGCAACTAGGCATTAAAACAATATTGTCATATTTTTTGAAATTTTCTCAAAATCTATGGGCTAACCCCTACAAAAATATTGAGTTTTTGGTAAATACTTTATATACTGAAGCCTATAATCTTTAGTGTTGTTTTAAAATTTATACCATATTCTACATTTGTATTTATGTATGCTAAACTCTTTTTCATGGTAAATGAGCATCGTTCAATTGTTTTTATCAATAATTTAGTAAAACTTCATAATACCCCCTAAATCGATGGAATAACCACTATAAAATTATTATTTTCTTGATAAACGGAGAGAACAAAGGCTCCAAACCTCTTTGAACATCATCATATGTTAGTGCAGGATGCAACTAGGCATTAAAACAATATTGTCATATTTTTTGAAATTTTCTCAAAATCTATGGGCTAACCCCTACAAAAATATTGAGTTTTTGGTAAATACTTTATATACTGAAGCCTATAATCTTTAGTGTTGTTTTAAAATTTATACCATATTCTACATTTGTATTAATGTATGCTAAACTCTTTTTCATGGTAAATGAGCATCGTTCAATTGTTTTTATCAATTAATTTAGTAAACTTCATAATACCCCCTAAATCGATGGAATAACCAATATAAAATTATTATTTTCTTGATAAACGGAGAGAACAAGGCTCCAAACCTCTTTGAACATCATCATATGTTAGTGCAGGATGCAACTAGGCATTAAAACAATATTGTCATATTTTTTGAAATTTTCTCAAAATCTATGGGCTAACCCCTAAAAAATATTGAGTTTTTGGTAAATACTTTATATACTGAAGCCTATAATCTTTAGTGTTGTTTTAAAATTTATACCATATTCTACATTTGTATTATGTATGCTAAACTCTTTTCATGGTAAATGAGCATCGTTCAATTGTTTTTATCATTAATTTAGTAAAACTTCATAATACCCCTAAATCGATGGAATAACCACTATAAATTATTATTTTCTTGATAAACGGAGAGAACAAAGGCTCCAAACCTCTTTGAACATCATCATATGTTAGTGCAGGATGCAACTAGGCATTAAAACAATATTGTCATATTTTTTGAAATTTTCTCAAAATCTATGGGCTAACCCCTACAAAAATATTGAGTTTTTGGTAAATACTTTATATACTGAAGCCTATAATCTTTAGTGTTGTTTTAAAATTTATACCATATTCTACATTTGTATTAATGTATGCTAAACTCTTTTTCATGGTAAATGAGCATCGTTCAATTGTTTTTATCAATTAATTTAGTAAAACTTCATAATACCCCCTAAATCGATGGAATAACCACTATAAAATTATTATTTTCTTGATAAACGGAGAGAACAAAGGCTCCAAACCTCTTTGAACATCATCATATGTTAGTGCAGGATGCAACTAGGCATTAAAACAATATTGTCATATTTTTTGAAATTTTCTCAAAATCTATGGGCTAACCCCTACAAAAATATTGAGTTTTTGGTAAATACTTTATATACTGAAGCCTATAATCTTTAGTGTTGTTTTAAAATTTATACCATATTCTACATTTGTATTTAAGTATGCTAAACTCATTTTCATGGTAAATGAGCATCTTTCAATTGTTTTTATCAAATAATTTAATAAAACTTCATAATACTCCCCTAAATCGATGGAATAACCACTATAAATTATTATTTTCTTGATAAACGGAGACGACAAAGCTCCAAACTCTTTGAACATCATCATATGTTAGTGCAGGATGCAACTAGGCATTAAAACAATATTGTCATATTTTTTGAAATTTTCTCAAAATCTATGGGCTAACCCCTACAAAAATATTGAGTTTTTGGTAAATACTTTATATACTGAAGCCTATAATCTTTAGTGTTTTTTTTAAATTTATACCATATTCTACATTTGTATTAATGTATGCTAAACTCTTTTTCATGGTAAATGAGCATCGTTCAATTGTTTTTATCAATTAATTTAGTAAAACTTCATAATACCCCTAAATCGATGGAATAACCAATATAAAATTATTATTTTCTTGATAAACGGAGAGAACAAAGGCTCCAAACCTCTTTGAACATCATCATATGTTAGTGCAGGATGCAACTAGGCATTAAAACAATATTGTCATATTTTTTGAAATTTCTCAAAATCTATGGGCTAACCCCTACAAAATATTGAGTTTTTGGTAAATACTTTATATACTGAAGCCTATAATCTTTAGTGTTGTTTTAAAATTTATACCATATTATACATTTGTATTTAATGTATGCTAAACTCTTTTCATGGTAAATGAGCATCGTTCAATTGTTTTATCAAATAATTTAATAAAACTTCATAATACTCCCTAATCGATGGAATAACCACTATAAATTATTATTTTCTTGATAAACGGA
>NW_026013910.1:0-37850 GCF_020379485.1 Brassica napus | reverse complement strand
ACGGAGAGCACAAAAGGCTCAAACCTCTTTGAACATCATCATATTGTTAGTGCAGGATTGCAACTAGGCATTTAAAACAATATTGCAATATGTCATTATTTTGAAATTTTCTCAAAATCATGGGCTAAACCCCTACAAAAAATTTTGAGTTTTTTTTTGGTTTAAATATTTTATATACTTGGAAGCATATAATCTTTAGTGTTGTTTTAAAATTTATACAATATTCTACATTTGTATTAATGTATGCTTAAACTCCTTTTCATGGTATTAAATGAGAATCGTTCAATAGTTTATCAAATAATTTAGTTTAAAACTTCATAATACACCCAAAATCGATGGAATAATACCACTATAAAAAGTTATTATTTTCTTTTGATAAACGGGACGGACCAAGGCTCCAAACCTCTGTGAACATCATCATATGTTAGTACAGGATGCCAACTAGGCATTAAACAATATTGTCATATTTTTGAAATTTCTCAAAAATCTATGGGTAACCCCTTACAAAAATATTGAGTTTTTGGTAAATACTTATTACTGAAGCCTATATCTTTAGTTGTTTTAAAATTATACCATATCTAAATTGTATTAATGTTATGCTAAACTCTTTTTCATGGTAAATGAGTATCTTCAATTGTTTTTTTATCAATAAATTTAGGGTAAAACTTCATAATACCCCCAAAATCGATGGAATAACCACTATAAAGTTATTATTTCTTGATAAACGGAGACGACAAAAGGCTCCAAACCTCTTTGAACATTCATATGATGTACAGGATTTGCAAACTAGGCATCACTAATTAAAAACAATATTGTCATATTTTTTAAATTTTCTCAAAATCTATGGGCTAACCCCTACAAAATATTGAGTTTGGTAAATACTTTATATACTTGAAGCCTATAATCTTTAGTGTTGTTTTAAAATTTATACATATTCTAAATTTGTATTAATGTATGCTTAAACTCTTTCATGGTAATGAGGATCTTTCAATAGTGTTTATCAAATAATTTAGTTAAAATTCATAATACCCCCAAAATCGATTAATAATTCGAATTGCATTTATTGAATAAAATGGATGGAATACCACTATAAAGTATATTTTCTTGATATTAAAGGAGAGACGAACAAGGCTCCAAACCTCTTTGAACATCATCATATGTTAGTGCAGGATGCAACTAGGCATAAAACAATATATCATTTTTTGAATTTTCTCAAAATCTATGGGCTAAACCCCTACAAAAATACTGATTGTTTTTGGTAAATACTTTATATACTAAAAGACTTATAATCTTTAGTGTTGTTTTAAAATTTATACCATATTCTACATTTGTATTAATGTATGCTAAATCTTTTTCATGGTAAATGAGCATCGTTCAATAGTTTTTATCAAATAATTTAGTAAAACTTCATAATACCTCCACTAAATCGATGAATGAACCAATATAAAACTTATTATTTTTTCTTGATAACGGAGCGGACAAAGGCTCTAAACTCTTTGAACATCATCTACTGTTAGTGCAGGATGCTTGCAACTAGGCATTAAAACAATATTGTCATATTTTTTGAAATTTTCTAAAAATCTATGGGCTAACCCCTACAAAAATATTGAGTTTTTGGTAAATACTTTTATATACTGAAGCTATAATCTTTAGTGTTGTTTTAAAATTTATACCATATTCTAAATTTGTATTAATGTATGCTAAACTCTTTTCATGGTAAATGAGCATCTTTCAATAGTGTTTATCAAATAATTTAGTAAAAACTTCATAAACCCCCAAAATAATGGATGGAATAACCACTATAAAGTTATTATTTCTTGATAAACGGAGACGACAAAGGCTCAAACCTCTTTGAACATCATCATATGTTAGTGCAGGAATGCAACTAGGCATTAAAACAATATTGTCATATTTTTTGAAATTTTCTCAAAATCTATGGGCTACCCTACAAAAATATTGAGTTTTTGGTAAATACTTTATATACTGAAGCCTATAATCTTTAGTGTTGTTTTAAAATTTATACCATATTCTACATTTGTATTAATGTATGCTAAACTCTTTTTCATGGTAAATGAGCATCGTTCAATAGTTTATCAAATAATTTAGTAAAACTTCATAAACCCCCAAAATCGATGGAATAACCACTATAAAGTTATTATTTTCTTGATAAACGGAGAAGACAAAGGCTCCAAACCTCTTTGAACATCATCATATGTTAGTGCAGGATGCAACTAGGCATTAAAACAATATTGTCATATTTTTTGAAATTTTCTCAAAATCTATGGGCTAACCCCTACAAAAATATTGAGTTTTTGGTAAATACTTTATATACTGAAGCCTATAATCTTTAGTGTTGTTTTAAAAATTTTACCATATTCTACATTTGTATTAATGTATGCTAAACTCTTTTTCATGGTAAATGAGCATCTTTCAATTGTTTTTATCAAATAATTTAGTAAAAACTTCATAATACCCCCAAAATCGATGGAATAACCACTATAAAGTTATTATTTTCTTGATAAACGGAGACGACAAGGCTCCAAACCTCTTGAACATCATCATATGTTAGTGCAGGATGCAACTAGGCATTAAAAACAATATTGTCATATTTTTTGAAATTTTCTCAAAATCTATGGGCTAACCCCTACAAAAATATTGAGTTTTTGGTAAATATTTATATACTGAAGCCTATAATCTTTAGTGTTGTTTTAAAATTTATACCATATTCTACATTTGTATTAATGTATGCTAAACTCTTTTTCATGGTAAATGAGCATCGTTCAATAGTTTTTATCAAATAATTTAGTAAAACTTCATAATACCCCAAATCGATGGAATAACCACTATAAAGTTATTATTTTCTTGATAAACGGAGAGACAAAGGCTCCAAACCTCTTTGAACATCATCATATGTTAGTGCAGGATGCAACTAGGAATAAAAACAATATTGTCATATTTTTTGAAATTTTCTCAAAATCTATGGGCTAACCCCTACAAAAATATTGAGTTTTTGGTAAATACTTATATACTGAAGCCTATAATCTTTAGTGTTGTTTTAAAATTTATACCATATTCTAAATTTGTATTAATGTATGCTAAACTCTTTTTCATGGTAAATGAGCATCTTCAATAGTTTTTATCAAATAAATTAGTAAAACTTCATAATACCCCAAAATCGATGGAATAACCATAAAAGTTATTATTTTCTTGATAAACGGAGACGACAAAGGCTCTAAACCTCTTTGAACATCATCATATGTTAGTGCAGGATGCAACTAGGCATTAAAACAATATTGTCATATTTTTGAAATTTTCTCAAAATCTATGGGCTAACCCCTACAAAAATATTGAGTTTTTGGTAAATATTTTATATACTGAAGCCTATAATTTAGTGTTGTTTTTAAAATTTATACCATATTCTACATTTGTATTAATGTATGCTAAACTCTTTTTCATGGTGTAAATGAGCATCGTTCAATAGTTTTTATCAAATAATTTAGTAAAACTTCATAATACCTCCAAATCGATGGAATAACCACTATAAAGTTATTATTTTCTTGATAAACGGAGACGACAAAGGCTCCAAACCTCTTTGAACATCATCATATGTTAGTACAGGATGCAACTAGGCATTAAAACAATATTGTCATATTTTTTGAAATTTTCTCAAAATCTATGGGCTAACCCCTACAAAAATATTGAGTTTTGGTAAATACTTTATATACTGAAGCCTATAATCTTTAGTGTTTTTAAAATTTATACCATATTCTACATTTGTATTAATGTATGCTAAACTCTTTTTCATGGTAAATGAGCATCTTTCAATAGTTTTTATCAATAATTAATTTAAGTAAAATTCATAATACCCCCAAATCGATGGAATAACCACTATAAAGTTATATTTTCTTGATAAACGGAGACGACAAAGGCTCCAAACCTCTTTGAACATCATCATATGTTAGTGCAGGATGCAACTAGGCATTAAAACAATATTGTCATATTTTTTGAAATTTTCTCAAAATCTATGGGCTAACCCCTACAAAAATATTGAGTTTTTGGTAAATATTTTATATACTGAAGCCTATAATCTTTAGTGTTGTTTTAAAATTTATACCATATTCTACATTTGTATTAATGTATGCTAAACTCTTTTTCATGGTAAATGAGCATCGTTCAATAGTTTTATCAAATAATTTAGTAAAACTTCATAATACCCCAAAATCGATGGAATAACCACTATAAAGTTATTATTTTCTTGATAAACGGAGACGACAAAGGCTCCAAACCTCTTTGAACATCATCATATGTTAGTGCAGGATGCAACTAGGCATTAAAACAATATTGTCATATTTTTTGAAATTTTCTCAAAATCTATGGGCTAACCCCTACAAAAATATTGAGTTTTGGTAAATACTTTTATACTGAAGCCTATAATCTTTAGTGTTGTTTTAAATTTATACCATATTCTAATTTGTATTAATGTATGCTAAACTCTTTTTCATGGTAAATGAGCATCGTTCAATAGTTTTTATCAAATAATTAGTAAAACTCCAATACCCCCAAATCGATGGAATAACCACTATAAAGTTATTATTTCTTGATAAACGGAGACGACAAAGGCTCCAAACCTCTTTGAACATCATCATATGTTAGTGCAGGATGCAACTAGGCATTAAAACAATATTGTCATATTTTTTGAAATTTTCTCAAAATCTATGGGCTAACCCCTACAAAAATATTGAGTTTTTGGTAAATACTTTATATACTGAAGCCTATAATCTTTAGTGTGTTTTAAAAATTTCTACCATATTCTACATTTGTATTAATGTATGCTAAACTCTTTTTCATGGTAAATGAGCATCGTTCAATTGTTTTATCAATTAATTTAGTAAAACTTCATAATACCCCTAAATCGATGGAATAACCACTATAAAGTTATTATTTTCTTGATAAACGGAGACGACAAAGGCTCCAAACCTCTTTGAACATCATCATATGTTAGTGCAGGATGCAACTAGGCATTAAAACAATATTGTCATATTTTGAAATTTTCTCAAAATCTATGGGCTAACCCCTACAAAAATATTGAGTTTTTGGTAAATATTTTATATACAAAGCCTATAATCTTTAGTGTTGTTTTAAAATTTATACCATATTCTACATTTGTATTAATGTATGCTAAACTCTTTTCATGGTAAATGAGCATCGTTCAATAGTTTTTATCAAATAATTAGTAAAACTTCATAATACCCCCAAATCGATGGAATAACCACTATAAAGTTATTATTTTCTTGATAAACGGAGACGACAAAGGCTCCAAACCTCTTTGAACATCATATATGTTAGTGCAGGATGCAACTAGGCATTAAAACAATATTGTCATATTTTTGAAATTTTCTCAAAATCTATGGGCTAACCCCTACAAAAAATTGAGTTTTGGTAAATACATATACTGAAGCCTATAATCTTTAGTGTTGTTTTAAAATTTATACCATATTCTACATTTGTATTAATGTATGCTAAACTCTTTTTCATGGTAAATGAGCATCTTTCAATAGTTTTTATCAATAATTTAGTAAAACTTCATAATACCCCAAATCGATGGAATAACCACTATAAAGTTATTATTTTCTTGATAAACGGAGACGACAAAGGCTCCAAACCTCTTTGAACATCATCATATGTTAGTGCAGGATGCAACTAGGCATTAAAACAATATTGTCATATTTTTGAAATTTTCTCAAAATCTATGGCTAACCCCTACAAAAATATTGAGTTTTTGGTAAATACTTTATATACTGAAGCCTATAATCTTTAGTGTTGTTTTAAAATTTCTACCATATTCTACATTTGTATTAATGTATGCTAAACTCTTTTTCATGGTAAATGAGCATCGTTCAATAGTTTTTATCAAATAATTTAGTAAAACTTCATAATACCTCCAAATCGATGGAATAACCACTATAAAATTATTATTTCTTGATAAACGGAGACGACAAAGGCTCCAAACCTCTTTGAACATCATCATATGTTAGTGCAGGATGCAACTAGGCATTAAAACAATATTGTCATATTTTTTGAAATTTTCTCAAAATCTATGGGCTAACCCCTACAAAAATATTGAGTTTTTGGTAAATACTTTATATACTGAAGCCTATAATCTTTAGTGTTGTTTTAAAATTTATACCATATTCTACATTTGTATTAATGTATGCTAAACTCTTTTCATGGTAAATGAGCATCGTTCAATAGTTTTTATCAAATAATTTAGTAAAACTTCATAATACCCCAAAATCGATGGAATAACCACTATAAAAGTTATTATTTTCTTGATAAACGGAGACGACAAAGGCTCCAAACCTCTTTGAACATCATCATATGTTAGTGCAGGATGCAACTAGGCATTAAAACAATATTGTCATATTTTTTGAAATTTTCTCAAAATCTATGGGCTAACCCTACAAAAATATTGAGTTTTGGTAAATATTTATATACTGAAGCCTATAATCTTTAGTGTTGTTTTAAAATTTATACCATATTCTATATTTGTATTAATGTATGCTAAACTCTTTTTCATGGTAAATGAGCATCTTTCAATAGTTTTTATCAATTAATTTAGTAAAACTTCATAATACCCCCAAATCGATGGAATAACCACTATAAATTATTATTTTCTTGATAAACGGAGACGACAAAGGCTCCAAACCTCTTTGAACATCATCATATGTTAGTGCAGGATGCAACTAGGCATTAAAACAATATTGTCATATTTTTTGAAATTTTCTCAAAATCTATGGCTAACCCTACAAAATATTGAGTTTTGGTAAATACTTTATATACTGAAGCCTATAATCTTTAGTGTTGTTTTAAAATTTATACCATATTCTACATTTGTATTAATGTATGCTAAACTCTTTTCATGGTAAATGAGCATCTTTCAATAGTTTTTATCAAATAATTTAGTAAAACTTCATAATACCCCAAAATCGATGATGGAATAACCACTATAAAGTTATTATTTTCTTGATAAACGGAGACGACAAAGGCTCCAAACCTCTTTGAACATCATCATATGTTAGTGCAGGATGCAACTAGGCATTAAAACAATATTGTCATATTTTTGAAATTTTCTCAAAATCTATGGGCTAACCCCTACAAAAATATTGAGTTTTTGGTAAATACTTTATATACTGAAGCCTATAATCTTTAGTGTTTTTTAAAATTTCTATCATATTCTACATTTGTATTAATGTATGCTAAACTCTTTTCATGGTAAATGAGCATCGTTCAATTGTTTTTATCAATTAATTTAGTAAAACTTCATAATACCCCTAAATCGATGGAATAACCACTATAAATTATTATTTTCTTGATAAACGGAGAGACAAAGGCTCCAAACCTCTTTGAACATCATCATATGTTAGTGCAGGATGCAACTAGGCATTAAAACAATATTGTCATATTTTTTGAAATTTTCTCAAAATCTATGGGCTAACCCCTACAAAAATATTGAGTTTTTGGTAAATACTTTATATACTGAAGCCTATAATCTTTAGTGTTGTTTTAAAATTTATACCATATTCTACATTTGTATTAATGTATGCTAAACTCTTTTTCATGGTAAATGAGCATCGTTCAATAGTTTTTATCAAATAATTTAGTAAAACTTCATAATACCCCCTAAATCGATGGAATAACCACTATAAAATTATTATTTTCTTGATAAACGGAGAAGACAAGGCTCCAAACCTCTTTGAACATCATCATATGTTAGTGCAGGATGCAACTAGGCATTAAAACAATATTGTCATATTTTTTGAAATTTCTCAAAATCTATGGGCTAACCCCTACAAAAATATTGAGTTTTTGGTAAATACTTTATATACTGAAGCCTATAATCTTTAGTGTTGTTTTAAAATTTTACCATATTCTACATTTGTATTAATGTATGCTAAACTCTTTTTCATGGTAAAATGAGCATCTTTCAATAGTTTTTATCAAATAATTTAGTAAAACTTCATAATACCCCTAAATCGATGGAATAACCACTATAAAGTATTATTTTCTTGATAAACGGAGACGACAAAGGCTCAAACCTCTTTGAACATCATCATATGTTAGTGCAGGATGCAACTAGGCATTAAAACAATATTGTCATATTTTTGAAATTTTCTCAAAATCTATGGGCTAACCCCTACAAAAATATTGAGTTTTTGGTAAATACTTTATATACTGAAGCCTATAATCTTTAGTGTTGTTTTAAAATTTTATACCATATTCTACATTTGTATTAATGTATGCTAAACTCTTTTTCATGGTAAATGAGCATCGTTCAATAGTTTTTATCAAATAATTTAGTAAAACTTCATAATACCTCCAAATCGATGGAATAACCACTATAAATTATTATTTTCTTGATAAACGGAGACGACAAAGGCTCCAAACCTCTTTGAACATCATCATATGTTAGTGCAGGATGCAACTAGGCATTAAAACAATATTGTCATATTTTTTGAAATTTTCTCAAAATCTATGGGCTAACCCCTACAAAAATATTGAGTTTTTGGTAAATACTTATATACTGAAGCCTATAATCTTTAGTGTTGTTTTAAAATTTATACCATATTCTAATTTGTATTAATGTATGCTAAACTCTTTTTCATGGTAAATGAGCATCTTTCAATAGTTTTTATCAAATAATTTAGTAAAACTTCATAATACCCCCAAAATCGATGGAAAAACCACTATAAAGTTATTATTTTCTTGATAAACGGAGACGACAAAGGCTCCAAACCTCTTTGAACAATCATATGTTAGTGCAGGATGCAACTAGGCATTAAAACAATATTGTCATATTTTTGAAATTTTCTCAAAATCTATGGGCTAACCCCTACAAAAATATGAGTTTTTGGTAAATACTTTATATACTGAAGCCTATAATCTTTAGTGTTGTTTTAAAATTTATACCATATTCTAAATTTGTATTAATGTATGCTAAACTCTTTTTCATGGTAAATGAGCATCTTTCAATAGTTTTTATCAAATAATTTAGTAAAACTTCATAATACCCCAAAATCGATGGAATAACCACTATAAAGTTATTATTTTCTTGATAAACGGAGACGACAAAGGCTCAAACCTCTTTGAACATCATCATATGTTAGTGCAGGATGCAACTAGGCATTAAAACAATATTGTCATATTTTTGAAATTTTCTCAAAATCTATGGGCTAACCCCTACAAAAATATTGAGTTTTTAGTAAATATTTTATATACTGAAGCCTATAATCTTTAGTGTTGTTTTAAAATTATACCATATTCTACATTTGTATTAATGTATGCTAAACTCTTTTTCATGGTAAATGAGCATCGTTCAATAGTTTTTATCAAATAATTTAGTAAAACTTCATAATACCTCCAAAGTCGATGGAATAACCACTATAAAAGTTATTATTTTCTTGATAAACGGAGACGACAAAGGCTCCAAACCTCTTTGAACATCATCATATGTTAGTGCAGGATGCAACTAGGCATTAAAACAATATTGTCATATTTTTTGAAATTTTCTAAAATCTATGGGCTAACCCTTACAAAAATATTGAGTTTTTGGTAAATACTTTATATACTGAAGCCTATAATCTTTAGTGTTGTTTTAAAATTTATACCATATTCTAAATTTGTATTAATGTATGCTAAACTCTTTTTCATGGTAAATGAGCATCTTTCAATAGTTTTATCAAATAATTTAGTAAAACTTCATAATACCCCAAAATCGATGGAATAACCACTATAAAGTTATTATTTTCTTGATAAACGGAGACGACAAAGGCTCCAAACCTCTTTGAACATCATCATATGTTAGTGCAGGATGCAACTAGGCATTAAAACAATATTGTCATATTTTTTGAAATTTTCTCAAAATCTATGGGCTAACCCCTACAAAAATATTGAGTTTTTGGTAAATTTTTATATACTGAAGCCTATAATCTTTAGTGTTGTTTTAAAATTTATACCATATTCTACATTTGTATTAATGTTATGCTAAACTCTTTTTCATGGTAAATGAGCATCGTTCAATTGTTTTTATCAAATAATTTAGTAAAACTTCATAATACCCCCAAAATCGATGGAATAACCACTATAAAGTTATTATTTTCTTGATAAACGGAGAAGACAAAGGCTCCAAACCTCTTTGAACATCATCATATGTTAGTGCAGGATGCAACTAGGCATTAAAACAATATTGTCATATTTTTTGAAATTTTCTAAAAATCTATGGGCTAACCCCTACAAAAATATTGAGTTTTTGGTAAATACTTTATATACTGAAGCCTATAATCTTTAGTGGTTTTTAAAATTTATACCATATTCTAAATTTGTATTAATGTATGCTAAACTCTTTTTCATGGTAAATGAGTATCTTTCAATAGTTTTTATCAAATAATTTTAAAACTTCATAATACCCCCAAAATCGATGGAATAACCACTATAAAGTTATTATTCTTGATAAACGGAGACGACAAAGGCTCCAAACCTCTTTGAACATCATCATATGTTAGTGCAGGATGCAACTAGGCATTAAAACAATATTGTCATATTTTTTGAAATTTTCTCAAAATCTATGGGCTAACCCCTACAAAAATATTGAGTTTTTGGTAAATACTTTATATACTGAAGCCTATAATCTTTAGTGTTATTTTAAAATTTCTACCATATTCTACATTTGTATTAATGTATGCTAAACTCTTTTTCATGGTAAATGAGCATCGTTCAATTATTTTTATCAATTAATTTAGTAAAACTTCATAATACCCCCTAAATCGATGGAATAACCACTATAAAATTATTATTTCTTGATAAACGGAGAGACAAAGGCTCCAAACCTCTTTGAACATCATCATATGTTAGTGCAGGATGCAACTAGGCATTAAAACAATATTGTCATATTTTTTGAAATTTTCTCAAAATCTATGGGTAACCCCTACAAAAATATTGAGTTTTTGGTAAATATTTTATATACTGAAGCCTATAATCTTTAGTGTTGTTTTAAAATTTATAATATTCTACATTTGTATTAATGTATGCTAAACTCTTTTTCATGGTAAATGAGCATCGTTCAATAGTTTTTATCAAATAATTTAGTATAACTTCATAATACCCCCAAAATCGATGGAATAACCACTATAAAGTTATTATTTTCTTGATAAACGGAGACGACAAGGCTCCAAACCTCTTTGAACATCATCATATGTTAGTGCAGGATGCAACTAGGCATTAAAACAATATTGTCATATTTTTTGAAATTTTCTCAAAATCTATGGGCTAACCCCTACAAAAATATTGAGGTTTTGGTAAATATTTTATATACTGAAGCCTATAATCTTTAGTGTTGTTTTAAAATTTATACCATATTCTACATTTGTATTAATGTATGCTAAACTTTTTCATGGTAAATGAGCATCGTTCAATAGTTTTTATCAAATAATTTAGTAAAACTTCATAATACCTCCAAAGTCGATGGAATAACCACTATAAAGTTATTATTTTCTTGATAAACGGAGACGACAAAGGCTCCAAACCTCTTTGAACATCATCATATGTTAGTGCAGGATGCAACTAGGCTTAAAACAATATTGTCATATTTTTTGAAATTTTCTAAAAATCTATGGGCTAACCCCTACAAAAATATTGAGTTTTTGGTAAATACTTTATATACTGAAGCCTATAATCTTTAGTGTTGTTTTAAAATTTATACCATATTCTAATTTGTATTAATGTATGCTAAACTTTTTTCATGGTAAATGAGCATCTTTCAATAGTTTTATCAAATAATTTAGTAAAACTTCATAATACCCCAAAATCGATGGAATAACCACTATAAAGTTATTATTTTCTTGATAAACGGAGACGACAAAGGCTCCAAACCTCTTTGAACATCATCATATGTTAGTGCAGGATGCAACTAGGCATTAAAACAATATTGTCATATTTTTGAAATTTTCTCAAAATCTATGGGTAACCCCTACAAAAATATTGAGTTTTTGGTAAATTTTATATACTAAAGCCTATAATCTTTAGTGTTGCTTTAAAATTTATACCATATTCTACATTTGTATTAATGTATGCTAAACTCTTTTTCATGGTAAATGAGCATCGTTCAATAGTTTTTATCAAATAATTTAGTAAAACTTCATAATACCCCCAAAGTCGATGGAATAACCACTATAAAGTTATTATTTTCTTGATAAACGGAGAAGACAAAGGCTCCAAACCTCTTTGAACATCATCATATGTTAGTACAGGATGCAACTAGGCATTAAAACAATATTGTCATATTTTTTGAAATTTTCTAAAAATCTATGGGCTAACCCCTACAAAAATATTGAGTTTTTGGTAAATACTTTATATACTGAAGCCTATAATCTTTAGTGTTGTTTTAAAATTTATACCATATTCTAAATTTGTAGTAATGTATGCTAAACTCTTTTTCAGGTAAATGAGATCTTTCAATAGTTTTTATCAATAAATTTAGTAAAACTTCATAATACCCCCAAAATGATGGAATAACCACTATAAAGTTATTATTTTCTTATCTTTGTAAGAGGATAATGCAGCCACCCGACAAGAGTTAAAGATACACTGGAATACACAATGATGGAGGGATGGGAAAGTACTTGGGGATCCCAGAGGATATTAGTGGTTCTAAGTGTAAAACTTTGCATTTTAAAGGATAATCTGATGCATAGAGTCAAGGATGGACTGGTCGATGGCTCTCAAAAGGGGGAAAGGAAGTAGTAATGATCAAATCATTTACTCGCTCTTCCGACATATGTTATGTCGACGTTTCTGCTCCCATTGGAGATTTGTGAAACCTCGCTAGTGCCATTGCATATTTTGGTGGAGCTCGAATCTGCCAAAAAGAGGAAATACATGGGCGAAATGGAAAGGTGTTTACCAAAAGAGGAGGGCGGTATTGGTTTTCGTTTAATTCTGAGTTCAATCTACACTACTGCAAAGCAATTATGGAGACTGGTCAATACCCTGATTCACTGGTTGCCCGAGTATATTAAGGGGGAGATATTATAGGATACCTCGCCACTGAGAGTGATCTCTACTAGCAGCCCATATATGTGTGGACAAGCATCTCCGCAGCAGGAAGCTTTGACTGCTAGGTATCAGACAGAAGATTCACTCTGGCTATGATGTAGGGTGTGGGAGGATCCGTGGATTCCAACAACACCTGCTAGACCAGCTAGACCTATAGCGCCTGTGATGCACCTAAACATGAGAGTCAGTGAATCATAATCAGGAATCAAGGAGTGGGATGCAGGGCTACTAGATGATTATGTCCTCCTGATGATATACCACTCATTCGCAGCAGGCCATAAGCTCTACTCATCGCCGAGATACTTTCTGCTGGAAACTACACGAGGAATGGCCAATACACAGTCAAATCTGGATACTGGGTGCTCAGAACCTGTTGAAGAAAGGAGAGGAAAAGGAAATACTAGAGCCAAGTATCACTAAACTTCAAGCCTTTGCTTGGAAGTTACGAGCGCAGGAAATGTGCCATCTTATATGGCAATTGATAACGGGACATGTAGCAGTAACGAGGATCTCTAGAAGACGTAATATTAGGTGCGAAATTATTGCCCAATGGTGTGGGGAAATAGAGGAATCGTAACTCATGCAATATTTGAATGTCCTCCAGCCCTGCAAGTATGGTCTTTATCGGCAAACTCCTACAAGTCCAGGTTATTTCCAGTGGCAAGCGTTTACACAAACATGGACTATCTTTTCTGGAGGAAAGAAGAATAATCATTGCACCAGACCAAGACAGGGATTTTATCCCTGGCTAATATGGTTATTTGGAAGGCTCGTAATGATAAGCTTTTCAGGGGTATTAGACAGAGACCCTTTGGGAATCGTTCGATACGCAGAAGTATGTCAACCTGGTTTTTAACGCGAATGAGACGATACCGCCACACATCCAGGCTACCAATAATGTTGCAAACAAGTCTTAGCTTGGTAAATCTGTCTACTAGGGCTCTTGGACAGCTTCTGACCGCTTTAGTGGATGTGGATGGGTCTGGATGGATAGTAGGGAGGACATAAACTTATGGAACACGAAACTTCACTCGATGTGAATCAGCGCTGCATTCGGAGGTAGAAGCGCTGCGATGGGCGATGGAGAACATGCTTAACACTCGCGTGCCAGAGCTTTGGAACTGATGCATGGAGCTGATGGCAATGATAAATGAACCCCAGGAGTGGCTAAGATTTGCGACAGAGCTGGAGAAGATAGAGACGCTGCTGATTTGTTCCCGATTTCAAAATCACCCATGTACCACGAGTGCGCAATCAGCTTCCTGATTTTAGCTAAGACTGCTAGGAGCTTCGTAGAGAGTTACTTTTCATTGGTTGTTCTATTCCGGTCTGGTTCCCAGACCACCTCAAGCTTGAGTAATAGAATGGCCGTTCGACGTCAAAAAAAAAAAAAAAAAAAAGTTATTATTTTCTTGATAAACGGAGACGACAAAGGCTCCAAACCTATTTGAACATCATCATATGTTAGTGCAGGATGCAACTAGGCATTAAAACAATATTGTCATATTTTTGAAATTTTCTCAAAATCTATGGGTAACCCCTACAAAAATATTGAGTTTTTGGTAAATATTTTATATACTGAAGCCTATAATCTTTAGTGTTGCTTTAAAATTTATACAATATTCTACATTTGTATTAATGTATGCTAAACTCTTTTTCATGGTAAATGAGCATCGTTCAATAGTTTTTATCAAATAATTTAGTATAACTTCATAATACCCCCAAAATCGATGGAATAACCACTATAAAGTTATTATTTTCTTGATAAACGGAGACGACAAAGGCTCCAAACCTCTTTGAACATCATCATATGTTAGTACAGGATGCAACTAGGCATTAAAACAATATTGTCATATTTTTTGAAGTTTTCTCAAAATCTATGGGCTAACCCCCTATAAAAATATTGAGTTTTTGGTAAATACTTTATATACTGAAGCCTATAATTTAGTGTTGTTTAAAATTTCTACCATATTCTACATTTGTATTAATGTATGCTAAACTCTTTTTCATGGTAAATGAGCATCGTTCAATTGTTTTTATCAATTAATTTAGTAAAACTTCATAATACCCCCAAAGTCGATGGAATAACCACTATAAAGTTATTATTTCTTGATAAACGGAGAGCACAAAGGCTCCAAACCTCTTTGAACATCATCATATGTTAGTGCAGGATGCAACTAGGCATTAAAACAAATTGTCATATTTTTTGAAATTTTCTCAAAATCTATGGGTAACCCCTACAAAAATATTGAGTTTTGGTAAATATTTATATACTGAAGCCTATAATCTAGTGTGTTGTTTAAATTTAACAATATTCTACATTTGTATTAATGTATGCTAAACTCTTTTTCATGGTAAATGAGCATCGTTCAATAGTTTTTATCAAATAATTTAGTAAAACTTCATAATACCCCAAAATCGATGGAATAACCACTATAAAGTTATTATTTTCTTGATAAACGGAGACGACAAAGGCTCCAAACCTCTTTGAACATCATCATATGTTAGTACAGGATGCAACTAGGCATTAAAACAATATTGTCATATTTTTTGAATTTTCTCAAAATCTATGGGTAACCCCTACAAAAATATTGAGTTTTGGTAAATACTTTATATACTGAAGCCTATAATCTTTAGTGTTGTTTTAAAATTTATCATATTCTACATTTGTATTAATGTATGCTAAACTCTTTTTCATGGTAAATGAGCATCGTTCAATAGTTTTATCAAATAATTTAGTAAAACTTCATAATACCCCCAAAATTGATGGAATAACCACTATAAAGTTATTATTTTCTTGATAAACAGAGACGACAAAGGCTCTAAACCTCTCTGAACATCATCATATGTTAGTGCAGGATGCAACTAGGCATTAAAACAATATTGTCATATTTTTTGAAATTTTCTCAAAATCTATGGGCAACCCCTACAAAAATATTGAGTTTTTGGTAAATACTTTATATACTGAAGCCTATAATCTTTAGTGTTGTTTTGAAATTTCTACCATATTCTACATTTGTATTAATGTATGCTTAAATCTTTTTCATGGAAAATGAGCATTTTCAATGGTTTTATCAATTAATTTAGTAAAACTTCCTAATACCTCCTAAATCGATGGAATAACCACTATAAAATTATTATTTTCTTGATAAACGGAGACGACAAAGGCTTCAAACCTCTTTGAACATCATCATATGTTAGTGCAGGATGCAACTAGGCATTAAAACAATATTGTCATATTTTTTGAAATTTTCTCAAAATCTATGGGCTAACCCTTACAAAAATATTGAGTTTTTGGTAAATACTTTATATACTGAAGCCTATAATCTTTAGTGTTGTTTTAAAATTTCAACCATATTCTACATTTGTATTAATGTATGCTAAACTCTTTTTCATGCAAAATGAGCACCGTTAAATTTTTTTTATCAATTAATTTAGTAAAACTTCATAATACCCCCTAAATCGATGGAATAACCAATATAAAATTATTATTTTCTTGATAAACGGAGAGCACAGAGGCTCCAAACCTCTTTGAATATCATCATATGTTAGTGCAGGATGCAACTAGGCATTAAAACAATATTGTCATATTTTTTGAAATTTTCTCAAAATCTATGAGCTAACCCCTACAAAAATATTGAGTTTTTGGTAAACATTTTATATACTGAAGCCTATAATCTTTAGTGTTGCTTTAAAATTTATACCATATTCTACATTTGTATTAATGTATGCTAAACTCTTTTTCATGGTAAATGAGCATCGTTCAATAGTTTTTATCAAATAATTTAGTAAAACTTCATAATACCTCCAAAATCGATGGAATAACCACTATAAAGTTATTATTTTCTTGATAAACGGAGACGACAAAGGCTCCAAACCTCTTTGAACATCATCATATGTTAGTGCAGGATGCAACTAGGCATTAAAACAATATTGTCATATTTTTTGAAATTTTCTAAAAATTATGGGCTAACCCCTACAAAAATATTGAGTTTTTGGTAAATACTTTATATACTGAAGCCTATAATCTTTAGTGTTGTTTTAAAATTTATACCATATTCTAAATTTGTATTAATGTATGCTAAACTCTTTTTCATGGTAAATGAGTATCTTTCAATAGTTTTTATCAAATAATTTAGTAAAACTTCATAATACCCCCAAAATCGATGGAATAACCACTATAAAGTTATTATTTTCTTGATAAACGGAGACGACAAAGGCTCCAAACCTCTTTGAACATCATCATATGTTAGTGCAGGATGCAACTAGGCATTAAAACAATATTGTCATATTTTTTGAAAATTTCTCAAAATCTATGGGCTAACCCCTACAAAAATATTGAGTTTTTGGTAAATATTTTATATACTAAAGCCTATAATCTTTAGTGTTGCTTTAAAATTTATACCATATTCTACATTTTTATTAATGTATGCTAAACTCTTTTTCATGGTAAATGAGCATCGTTCAATAGTTTTTATCAAATAATTTAGTAAAACTTCATAATACCCCCAAAGTCGATGGAATAACCACTATAAAGTTATTATTTTCTTGATAAACGGAGAAGACAAAGGCTCCAAACCTCTTTGAACATCATCATATGTTAGTACAGGATGCAACTAGGCATTAAAACAATATTGTCATATTTTTTGAAATTTTCTAAAAATCTATGGGCTAACCCCTACAAAAATATTGAGTTTTTGGTAAATACTTTATATACTGAAGCCTATAATCTTTAGTGTTGTTTTAAAATTTATACCATATTCTAAATTTGTATTAATGTATGCTAAACTCTTTTTCATGGTAAATGAGTATCTTTCAATAGTTTTTATCAAATAATTTAGTAAAACTTCATAATACCCCCAAAATTGATGGAATAACCACTATAAAGTTATTATTTTCTTGATAAACGGAGACGACAAAGGCTCTAAACCTCTTTGAACATCATCATATGTTAGTGCAGGATGCAACTAGGCATTAAAACAATATTGTCATATTTTTTGAAATTTTCTCAAAATCTATGGGCTAACCCCTACAAAATATTGAGTTTTTGGTAAATATTTTATATACTAAAGCCTATAATCTTTAGTGTTGCTTTAAAATTTATACCATATTCTACATTTGTATTAATGTATGCTAAACTCTTTTTCATGGTAAATGAGCATCGTTCAATAGTTTTTATCAAATAATTTAGTAAAACTTCATAATACCCCCAAAGTCGATGGAATAACCACTATAAAGTTATTATTTTCTTGATAAACGGAGACGACAAAGGCTCCAAACCTCTTTGAACATCATCATATGTTAGTACAGGATGCAACTAGGCATTAAAACAATATTGTCATATTTTTTGAAATTTTCTAAAAATCTATGGGCTAACCCCTACAAAAATATTGAGTTTTTGGTAAATACTTTATATACTGAAGCCTATAATCTTTAGTGTTGTTTTAAAATTTATACCATATTCTAAATTTGTATTAATGTATGCTAAACTCTTTTTCATGGTAAATGAGCATCTTTCAATAGTTTTATCAAATAATTTAGTAAAACTTCATAATATCCCCAAAATCGATGGAATAACCACTATAAAGTTATTATTTTCTTGATAAACGGAGACGACAAAGGCTCTAAACCTCTTTGAACATCATCATATGTTAGTGCAGGATGCAACTAGGCATTAAAACAATATTGTCATATTTTTTGAAATTTTCTCAAAATCTATGGGCTAACCCCCTACAAAAATATTGAGTTTTTGGTAAATACTTTATATACTGAAGCCTATAATCTTTAGTGTTGTTTTAAAATTTCTACCATATTCTACATTTGTATTAATGTATGCTAAACTCTCTTTCATGGTAAATGAGCATCGTTCAATTGTTTTATTAATTAATTTAGTAAAACTTCGTAATACCCCTAATCGATGGAATAACCAAATAAAATTATTATTTTCTTGATAAACGGAGAGCACAAAGGCTCCAAACCTCTTTGAACATCATCATATGTTAGTTCAGGATGCAACTAGGCATTAAAACAATATTGTCTTAATTTTGAAATTTTCTCAAAATCTATGGGTAACCCTACAAAAATATTGAGTTTTTGGTAAATACTTTATATACTGAAGCCTATAATCTTTAGTGTTGCTTTAAAATTTATACCATATTCTACATTTGTATTAATGTATGCTAAACTCTTTTTCATGGTAAATGAGCATCGTTCAATAATTTTTATCAAATAATTTAGAAACTTCATAATACCCCCAAAATCGATGGAATAACCACTATAAAGTTATTATTTTCTTGATAAACGGAGACGACAAAGGCTCCAAACCTCTTTGAACATCATCATATGTTAGTGCAGGATGCAACTAGGCATTAAAACAATATTGTCATATTTTTGAAATTTTCTCAAAATCTATGGGTAACCCCCTACAAAAATATTGAGTTTTGGTAAATACTTTATATACTGAAGCCTATAATCTTTAGTGTGTTTTAAAATTTATACCATATTCTACATTTGTATTAATGTATGCTAAACTCTTTTTCATGGTAAATGAGCATCTTTCAATAGTTTTTATCAAATAATTTAGTAAAACTTCATAATACCCCCAAAATTGATGGAATAAACACTATAAAATCTGATAAAAGAGTAACATACATTATAAAACCTATAAAGTATTATTTCTTGATAAACAGAGAAGACAAAGGCTCCAAACCTCTTTGAACATCATCATATGTTAGTGCAGGATGCAACTAGGCATTAAAACAAATATTGTCATATTTTTTGAAATTTTCTCAAAATCTATGGGCTAACCCCTACAAAAATATTGAGTTTTTGGTAAATATTTTATATACTAAAGCCTATAATCTTTAGTGTTGCTTTAAAATTTATACCATATTCTACATTTTATTAATGTATGCTAAACTCTTTTTCATGGTAAATGAGCATCGTTCAATATTTTATCAAATTTTAGTAAAACTTCATAATACCCCAAAATCGATGGAATAACCACTATAAAGTTATTATTTCTTGATAAACGGAGAAGACAAAGGCTCCAAACCTCTTTGAACATTATCATATGTTAGTACAGGATGCAACTAGGTATTAAAACAATATTGTCATATTTTTTGAAATTTTCTAAAAATCTATGGGCTAACCCTACAAAAATATTGAGTTTTTGGTAAATACTTTATATACTGAAGCCTATAATCTTTAGAGTTGTTTTAAAATTTCATACCATATTCTAAATTTGTATTAATATATGCTAAACTCTTTTTTATGGTAAATGAGCATCTTTCAATAGTTTTTATCAAATAATTTAGTAAAACTTCATAATACCCCCAAAATCGATGGAATAACCACTATAAAGTTATTATTTTCTTGATAAACGGAGACGACAAAGGCTCTAAACCTCTTTGAACATCATCATATGTTAGTGCAGGATGCAACTAGGCATTAAAACAATATTGTCATATTTTTTGAAATTTTCTCAAAATCTATGGGCTAACCCCTACCAAAATATTGAGTTTTTGGTAAATATTTTATATACTAAAGCCTATAATCTTTAGTGTTGCTTTAAAATTTATACCATATTCTACATTTGTATTAATGTATGCTAAACTCTTTTTCATGGTAAATGAGCATCGTTCAATAGTTTTTATCAAATAATTAGTAAAACTTCATAATACCCCCAAATCGATGGAATAACCACTATAAAGTTATTATTTTCTTGATAAACGGAGACGACAAAGGCTCCAAACCTCTTTGAACATCATCATATGTTAGTGCAGGATGCAACTAGGCATTAAAACAATATTGTCATATTTTTTGAAATTTTCTAAAAATCTATGGGCTAACCCCTACAAAATTGTTGAGTTTTTGGTAAATACTTTATATACTGAAGCCTATAATCTTTAGTGTTGTTTTAAAATTTATACCATATTCTAAATTTGTATTAATGTATGCTAATTCTTTTTCATGGTAAATGAGCATCTTTCAATAGTTTTTATCAAATAATTTAGTAAAACTTCATAATCCCCAAATCGATGGAATAACCACTATAAAGTTATTATTTCTTGATAAACGGAGACGACACAGGCTCTAAACCTCTTTGAACATCATCATATGTTAGTGCAGGATGCAACTAGGCATTAAAACAATATTGTCATATTTTTTGAAATTTTCTCAAAATCTATGGGCTAACCCCATACAAAAATATTGATTTTGGTAAATACTTTATATACTGAAGCCTATAATCTTTAGTGTTGTTTTAAATTTCTACCATATTCTACATTTGTATTAATGTATGCTAAACTCTTTTCATGGTAAATGAGCATCGTTCAATTGTTTTTATCAAATTTATTAATTAAAACTTCATAATACCCCCTAAATCGATGGAATAACCAATAAAAATTATTTCTTGATAAACGGAGAGCACAAAGGCTCCAAACCTCTTTGAACATCATCATATGTTAGTGCAGGATGCAACTAGGCATAAAACAATATTGTCATATTTTTGAAATTTTCTCAAAATCTATGGGTAACCCCTACAAAAATATTGAGTTTTTGGTAAATACTTTATATACTGATGCCTATAATCTTTAGTGTTGCTTTAAAATTTATACCATATTCTACATTTGTATTAATGTATGCTAAACTCTTTTTCATGGTAAATGAGCATCGTTCAATAATTTTTATCAAATAATTTAGTAAAACTTCATAATACCCCCAAAATCGATGGAATAACCACTATAAAGTTATTATTTCTTGATAAACGGAGACGACAAAGGCTCCAAACCTCTTTGAACATCATCATATGTTAGTACAGGATGCAACTAGGCATTAAAACAATATTGTCATATTTTTGAAATTTTCTCAAAATCTATGGGTAACCCCCTACAAAAATATTGAGTTTTTGGTAAATACTTTATATACTGAAGCCTATAATCTTTAGTGTTGTTTTAAAATTTATACCATATTCTACATTTGTATTAATGTATGCTAAACTCTTTTTCATGGTAAATGAGTATCTTTCAATAGTTTTTATCAAATAATTTGTAAAACTCATAATACCCCAAAATTGATAATACACTATAAAATCTGCCATAAAAAGATAACTAATAACCACTATAAAGTTATTATTTTCTTGATAAACGAGAGAAGACAAAGGCTCAAACCTCTTTGAACATCATCATATGTTAGTGCAGGATGCAACTAGGCATTAAAACAATATTGTCATATTTTTGAAATTCTCAAAATCTATGGGCTAACCCCTACAAAAATATTGAGTTTTTGGTAAATATTTTATATACTAAAGCCTATAATCTTTAGTGTTGCTTTAAAATTTATACCATATTCTACATTTGTATTAATGTATGCTAAACTCTTTTTCATGGTAAATGAGCATCGTTCAATAGTTTTTATCAAATAATTTAGTAAAACTTCATAATACCCCCAAAGTCGATGGAATAACCACTATAAAGTTATTATTTTCTTGATAAACGGAGAAGACAAAGGCTCCAAACCTCTTTGAACATCATCATATGTTAGTACAGGATGCAACTAGGCATTAAAACAATATTGTCATATTTTTTGAAATTTTCTAAAAATCTATGGGCTAACCCCTACAAAAAATATTGAGTTTTGGTAAATACTTTATATACTGAAGCCTATAATCTTTAGTGTTGTTTTAAAATTTATACCATATTCTAAATTTGTATTAATGTATGCTAAACTCTTTTTATGGTAAATGAGCATCTTTCAATAGTTTTATCAAATAATTTAGTAAAACTTCATAATACCCCCAAAATTGATGGAATAACCACTATAAAGTTATTATTTTCTTGATAAACGGAGACGACAAAGGCTCTAAACCTCTTTGAACATCATCATATGTTAGTGCAGGATGCAACTAGGCATTAAAACAATATTGTCATATTTTTTGAAATTTTCTCAAAATCTATGGGCTAACCCCTACAAAATATTGAGTTTTTGGTAAATATTTTATATACTAAAGCCTATAATCTTTAGTGTTGCTTTAAAATTTATACCATATTCTACATTTGTATTAATGTATGCTAAACTCTTTTTCATGGTAAATGAGCATCGTTCAATAGTTTTTATCAAATAATTTAGTAAAACTTCATAATACCCCCAAAGTCGATGGAATAACCACTATAAAGTTATTATTTTCTTGATAAACGGAGACGACAAAGGCTCCAAACCTCTTTGAACATCATCATATGTTAGTACAGGATGCAACTAGGCATTAAAACAATATTGTCATATTTTTTGAAATTTTCTAAAAATCTATGGGCTAACCCTACAAAAATATTGAGTTTTTGGTAAATACTTTATATACTGAAGCCTATAATCTTTAGTGTTGTTTTAAAATTTATACCATATTCTAAATTTGTATTAATGTATGCTAAACTCTTTTTCATGGTAAATGAGTATCTTTCAATAGTTTTTATCAAATAATTTAGTAAAACTTCATAATATCCCCAAAATTGATGGAATAACCACTATAAAGTTATTATTTTCTTGATAAACGGAGACGACACAGGCTCTAAACCTCTTTGAACATCATCATATGTTAGTGCAGGATGCAACTAGGCATTAAAACAATATTGTCATATTTTTTGAAATTTTCTCAAAATCTATGGGTAACCCCTACAAAAATATTGAGTTTTTGGTAAATATTTTATATACTGAAGCCTATAATCTTTAGTGTTGCTTTAAAATTTATACCATATTCTACATTTGTATTAATGTATGCTAAACTCTTTTTCATGGTAAATGAGCATCGTTCAATAGTTTTTATCAAATAATTTAGTAAAACTTCATAATACCCCCAAAATCGATGGAATAACCACTATAAAGTTATTATTTTCTTGATAAACGGAGACGACAAAGGCTCCAAACCTCTTTGAACATCATCATATGTTAGTACAGGATGCAACTAGGCATTAAAAACAATATTGTCATATTTTTTGAAATTTTCTCAAAATCTATGGGTAACCCCTATAAAATATTGAGTTTTTGGTAAATACTTTATATACTGAAGCCTATAATCTTTAGTGTTGTTTTAAAATTTATACATATTCTACATTTGTATTAATGTATGTTAAACTCTTTTTCATGGTAAATGAGCATCTTCAATAGTTTTATCAAATAATTTAGTAAAACTTCATAATACCCCCAAATTGATGGAATAAACACTATAAATTTTTTTTTCTGAACACATAAAAGAGTTTAACACACATTAATAAAAAAAAAAAAAAAAAAAAAACCACTATAAAGTTATTATTTTCTTGATAAACAGAGACGACAAAGGCTCTAAACCTCTCTGAACATCATCATATGTTAGTGCAGGATGCAACTAGGCATTAAAACAATATTGTCATATTTTTTGAAATTTTCTCAAAATCTATGGGCTAACCCCTACAAAAATATTGAGTTTTGGTAAATACTTTATATACTGAAGCCTATAATCTTTAGTGTTGTTTTAAAATTTCTACCATATTCTACATTGTATTAATGTATGCTAAATCTTTTTCATGGTAAATGAGCATTGTTCAATGGTTTTTATCAATTAATTTAGTAAAACTTCATAATACCTCCTAAATCGATGGAATAACCACTATAAAATTATTATTTTCTTGATAAACGGAGACGACAAAGGCTCCAAACCTCTTTGAGCATCATCATATGTTAGTTCAGGATGCAACTAGGCATTAAAACAATATTGTCATATTTTTTGAAATTTCTCAAAATCTATGGGCTAACCCCTACAAAAATATTGAGTTTTTGGTAAATATTTTATATACTAAAGCCTATAATCTTTAGTGTTGCTTTAAAATTTATACCATATTCTACATTTTTATTAATGTATGCTAAACTCTTTTCATGGTAAATGAGCATCGTTCAATAGTTTTTATCAAATAATTTAGTAAAACTTCATAATACCCCCAAAATCGATGGAATAATCACTATAAAGTTATTATTTTCTTGATAAACGGAGAAGACAAAGGCTCCAAACCTCTTTGAACATCATCATATGTTAGTACAGGATGCAACTAGGCATTAAAACAATATTGTCATATTTTTTGAAATTTTCTCAAAATCTATGGGCTAACCCCTACAAAAATATTGAGTTTTTGGTAAATACTTTATATACTGAAGCCTATAATCTTTAGTGTTGTTTTAAAATTTATACCATATTCTAAATTTGTATTAATGTATGCTAAACTATTTTTATGGTAAATGAGCATCTTTCAATAGTTTTTATCAAATAATTAGTAAAACTTCATAATACCCTAAAATCGATGGAATAACCACTATAAAGTTATTATTTTCTTGATAAACGGAGACGACAAAGGCTCTCAACCTCTTTGAACATCATCATATGTTAGTGCAGGATGCAACTAGGCATTAAAACAATATTGTCATATTTTTTGAAATTTTCTCAAAATCTATGGGCTAACCCCTACCAAAATATTGAGTTTTTGGTAAATATTTTATATACTAAAGCCTATAATCTTTAGTGTTTTTTAAATTTTATACCATATTCTACATTTGTATAATGTATGCTAAACTCTTTTCATGGTAAATGAGCATCGTTCAATAGTTTTTATCAAATAATTTAGTAAAACTTCATAATACCCCCAAAGTCGATGGAATAACCACTATAAAGTTATTATTTTCTTGATAAACGGAGACGACAAAGGCTCCAAACCTCTTTGAACATCATCATATGTTAGTGCAGGATGCAACTAGGCATTAAAAACAATATTGTCATATTTTTGAAATTTTCTAAAAATCAATGGGCTAACCCCTACAAAATTATTGAGTTTTTGGTAAATACTTTATATACTGAAGCCTGTAATCTTTAGTGTTGTTTTAAAATTTATACCATATTCTAATTTGTATTAATGTATGCTAAACTCTTTTTCATGGTAAATGAGCATCTTTCAATAGTTTTTATCAAATAATTTAGTAAAACTTCATAATACCCCCAAAATCGATGGAATAACCACTATAAAGTTATTATTTTCTTGATAAACGGAGACGACAAAGGCTCTAAACCTCTTTGAACATCATCATATGTTAGTGCAGGATGCAACTAGGCATTAAAACAATATTGTCATATTTTTTGAAATTTTCTAAAAATCTATGGGCTACCCCTACAAAAATTTTGATTTTTGGTAAATACTTTATATACTGAAGCCTATAATCTTTAGTGTTGTTTTAAAATTTATACCATATTCTAAATTTGTATTAATGTATGCTAAACTCTTTTTCATGGTAAATGAGTATCTTTCAATAGTTTTTATCAAATAATTTAGTAAAACTTCATGATACCCCCAAAATCGATGGAATAACCACTATAAAGTTATTATTTTCTTGATAAACGGAGACGACAAAGGCTCCAAACCTCTTTGAACATCATCATATGTTAGTGCAGGATGCAACTAGGCATTAAAACAATATTGTCATATTTTTTGAAATTTTCTCAAAATCTATGGGCTAACCCCCTACAAAAATATTGAGTTTTTGGTAAATACTTTATATACTGAAGCCTATAATCTTTAGTGTTATTTTAAAATTTCTACCATATTCTACATTTGTATTAATGTATGCTAAACTCTTTTTCATGGTAAATGAGCATCGTTCAATTGTTTTATTAATTAATTTAGTAAAACTTCATAATACCCCTAAATCGATGGAATAACCACTATAAAGTTATTATTTTCTTGATAAACGGAGACGACAAAGGCTCTAAACCTCTTTGAACATCATCATATGTTAGTGCAGGATGCAACTAGGCATTAAAAAATATTGTCATATTTTTTGAAATTTTCTCAAAATCTATGGGCTAACCCCTACAAAAATATTGAGTTTTTGGTAAATATTTTATATACTGAAGCCTATAATCTTTAGTGTTGTTTTAAAATTTATACCATATTCTACATTTGTATTAATGTATGCTAAACTCTTTTTCATGGTAAATGAGCATCGTTCAATAGTTTTTATCAAATAATTTAGTAAAACTTCATAATACCCCCAAAGTCGATGGAATAATCATTATAAAGTTATTATTTTCTTGATAAACAGAGAAGACAAAGGCTCCAAACCTCTTTGAACATCATCATATGTTAGTACAGGATGCAACTAGGCATTAAAACAATATTGTCATATTTTTTGAAATTTTCTCAAAATCTATGGCTAACCCCTACAAAAATATTGAGTTTTTGGTAAATACTTTATATACTGAAGCCTATAATCTTTAGTGTTGTTTTAAAATTTATACCATATTCTAAATTTGTATTAATGTATGCTAAACTCTTTTTCATGGTAAATGAGTATCTTTCAATAGTTTTTATCAAATAATTTAGTAAAACTTCATAATACCCCCAAAATCGATGGAATAACCACTATAAAGTTATTATTTTCTTGATAAACGGAGACGACAAAGGCTCTAAACCTCTTTGAACATCATCATATGTTAGTGCAGGATGCAACTAGGCATTAAAACAATATTGTCATATTTTTTGAAATTTTCTCAAAATCTATGGGCTAACCCCTACAAAAATATTGAGTTTTTGGTAAATATTTATATACTAAGCCTATAATCTTTAGTGTTGTTTTAAAATTTATACCATATTCTACATTTGTATTAATGTATGCTAAACTCTTTTTCATGGTAAATGAGCATCGTTCAATAGTTTTTATCAAATAATTTAGTAAAACTTCATAATACCTCCAAAGTCGATGGAATAACCACTATAAAGTTATTATTTTCTTGATAAACGGAGACGACAAAGGCTCCAAACCTCTTTGAACATCATCATATGTTAGTACAGGATGCAACTAGGCATTAAAACAATATTGTCATATTTTTGAAATTTTCTCAAAATCTATGGGCTAACCCCTACAAAAAATATTGAGTTTTTGGTAAATACTTTATATACTGAAGCCTATAATCTTTAGTGTTGTTTTAAAATTTATACCATATTCTAAATTTGTATTAATGTATGCTAAACTCTTTTTCATGGTAAATGAGCATCGTTCAATTGTTTTTATTAATTAATTTAGTAAAACTTCGTAATACCCCCTAAATCGATGGAATAACCAATATAAAATTATTATTTTCTTGATAAACGGAGAGCACAAAGGCTCCAAACCTCTTTGAACATCATCATATGTTAGTGCAGGATGCAACTAGGCATTAAAACAATATTGTCATATTTTTTGAAATTTTCTCAAAATCTATGGGTAACCCCTACAAAAATATTGAGTTTTTGGTAAATATTTTATATACTGAAGCCTATAATCTTTAGTGTTGCTTTAAAATTTATACCATATTCTACATTTGTATTAATGTATGCTAAACTCTTTTTCATGGTAAATGAGCATCGTTCAATTTTTTTATCAAATAATTTAGTAAAACTTCATAATACCCCCAAAATCGATGGAATAACCACTATAAAGTTATTATTTTCTTGATAAACGGAGACGACAAAGGCTCCAAACCTCTTTGAACATCATCATATGTTAGTGCAGGATGCAACTAGGCATTAAAACAATATTGTCATATTTTTTGAAATTTCTCAAAATCTATGGGTAACCCCTACAAAAATATTGAGTTTTTGGTAAATACTTATATACTGAAGCCTATAATCTTTAGTGTTGTTTTAAAATTTATATCATATTCTACATTTGTATTAATGTATGTTAAACTCTTTTCATGGTAAATGAGCATCTTTCAATAGTTTTTATCAAATAATTTAGTAAAACTTCAAATACCCCCAAAATTGATGGAATAACCACTATAAAATTTTTTTTTGAACACATAAAAAAAGAGTTTAACATACATTAATAAAAAAAAAAAAAAAAAAAAAAAAAACCACTAGAAAGTTATTATTTTTTGATAAACAGAGACGACAAAGGCTCTAAACCTCTCTGAACATCATCATATGTTAGTGCAGGATGCAACTAGGCATTAAAACAATATTGTCATATTTTTTGAAATTTTCTCAAAATCTATGGGCTAACCCCTACAAAAATATTGAGTTTTTGGTAAATACTTTATATACTGAAGCCTATAATCTTTAGTGTTGTTTTGAAATTTCTACCATATTCTACATTTGTATTAATGTATGCTTAAATCTTTTTCATGGAAAATGAGCATTTTCAATGGTTTTTATCAATTAATTTAGTAAAACTTCCTAATACCTCCTAAATCGATGGAATAACCACTATAAAATTATTATTTTTGATAAACGGAAAGCACAAAGGCTCCAAACCTCTTTGAACATCATCATATGTTAGTCAGGATGCAACTAGGCATTAAAACAATATTGTCATATTTTTGAAATTTTCTCAAAATCTATGGGCCTACAAAAATATTGAGTTTTTGGTAAATACTTTGTATACTGAAGCCTATAAATTTAATGTTGTTTTATAATTTATACCATATCTACATTTGTATTAATATATGCTAAACTCTTTTTCATGGTAAATAAGCATCGTTCAATGGTTTTTATCAATTAATTTAGTAAAACTTCATAATACTCCCTAAATCGATGGAATACCAGTATAAAGTTATTATTTTCTTGATAAACGGAGACGACAAAAGCTTCAAACCTCTTTGAACATCATCATATGTTAGTGCAGGATGCAACTAGGCACTAAAACAATATTGTCATATTTTTTGAAATTTTCTAAAATCTATGGGCTAACCCCTACAAAAATATTGAGTTTTTGGTAAATACTTTATATACTGAAGCCTATAATCTTTAGTGTTGTTTTGAAATTTCTACCATATTCTACATTGTATTAATGTATGTTTAACTTTTTTCATGCAAAATGAGCATCGTTCAAGGGTTTTTATCAAATAATTTAGTAAAACTTCATAATACCTCCTAAATCGATGGAATAACCACTATAAAATTATTATTTTCCTGATAAAAGAAGACACAAAGGCTCCAAACCTCTTTGAACATCATCATATGTTAGTTCAGGATGCAACTAGGCATTAAAACAATATTGTCATATTTTTTGAAATTTTATCAAATCTATGGGCTAACCCCTACAAAAATATTGAGTTTTGGTAAATACTTTATATACTGAAGCCTATAATCTTTAGTGTTGTATTAAAATTTCTACCATATTCTACATTTGTATTAATATATGCTAAACTCTTTTTCATGGTAAATGAGCATCATTCAATGTTTTATCAATAATTTAGTAAAAACTTCATAATACCCCTAAATCGATGGAATAAACCTATAAAATTATTATTTTCTTGATAAACGGAGAGCACAAAGGCTCCAAACCTCTTGAACATCATCATATGTTAGTGCAATGATGAAACTAGGCATTAAAACAATATTGTCATATTTTTTGAAATTTTCTCAAAATCTATGGGCTAACCCTTACAAAAATATTGAGTTTTTGGTAAATACTTTATATACTGAAGCCTATAATCTTTAGTGTTGTTTGAAAATTTCTACCATATTCTACATTTGTATTAATGTATGCTTAACTCTTTTCATGGTAAATGAGCACCGTTCAATGGTTTATCAATTAATTTAGTAAAACTTCATAATACCTCCTAAATCGATGCAATAACCACTATAAAATTATTATTTTCTTGATAAACGGAGACGACAAAGGCTTCAAACCTCTTTGAACATCATCATATGTTAGTGCAGGATGCAACTAGGCATTAAAACAATATTGTCATATTTTTTGAAGTTTTCTCAAAATCTATGGGCTAACCCCTACAAAAATATTGAGTTTTTGGTAAATACTTTATATACTGAAGCCTATAATCTTTAGTGTTGTTTTGAAAATTTCTACCATATTCTACATTTGTATTAATGTATGCTTAACTCTTTTTCATGGTAAATGAGCATCGTTCAATGGTTTTTATCAATTAATTTAGTAAAACTTCATAATACCTCCTAAATCGATGCAATAACCACTATAAAATTATTATTTCTTGATAAACGGAGAGCACAAAGGCTCCAAACCTTTTTGAACATTATCATATGTTAGTTCAGGATACAATTAGGCATTAAAATAATATTGTCATATTTTTGAAATTTTCTCAAAATCTATGGTTTAACCCTTACCAAAATATTGAGTTTTTGGTAAATACTTTGTATACTGAAGCCTATAATCTTTAGTGTTGTTTTAAAATTTCTACCATATTCTACATTGTATTAATGTATGCTAAACTCTTTTTCATGGTAAATGAGCATCATTCAATTGTTTTTTAATTAATTTAGTAAAACTTCATAATACCCATAAATCGATGGAATAACCAATATAAAATTATTATTTTCTTGATAAACGGAGAGCACAAAGGCTCCAAACCTCTTTGAACATCATCATATGTTAGTGCAGGATGCAACTAGGCATTATTAAAACAATATTATCATATTTTTAAAATTTTCTCAAAATCTAATACTCTCTCCGTTTCAATATAGATGATGTTTTAGAAGTTTTGTTTTGTTTCAATTTACATGAAGTTTTGAGATTTTAGGAAGTTGAGATTTTAAGGTTAACTTTAACTTTATTGGAAACTGTTCAACCAATTAGATTTTACAGTCTTTTTATAATTGGTTAACTGATTTTAAAATTATATCTTTAAAATATTTTCTAGAGAAATGTAATTTTCTTAAACTTTGTGCACTATTATAAAACATCAAGTATTATGAAACAGAGAGAGTAGTATTCCCTAATTACTCGTACAACTGTACAAGAGACGTGAGAGTGAGACAAACAAAAGGCCAAACCTACTCATCATTATATAGTTTTAATATTTACCTCTTTTTTTAGACTACGAATATTTACCTATTTTGGAATCGATTTAACAGCTAGTCAAATCATATTCCTTCTGTCAGATTATCAAGAATTTTTAAATTGGAATTCGTCAAATTATTTTCTGGAGAGAATAAAATTTTAATTTTATTCAGTAATTGCCGTTAATGATATAATAAAACAAAGAAAAGAAAATCAGTAATTAATAAGAAAATAATATCAGTAATATTTGAGGTGGTTGGTGTAAATGACGTGAGGATAAGATAGGCTAAACCTAGCCTACATGTATCTCAGCCGTTCAAATTTATCTGACATCAATTTCACGAAGATCAACGGTGGTAATTTTCTCTTGAATACGACAGTAGTGGATATATTACCAAATTAATTACCCTCCAACTGTTAAATAAGAAAAGAAACTAAAATAGGAAATAATTAACTTTTCTATGATAAAATACTTTCCTTTATAATCAAAAAAATTGTATACAATTTTAGCAAAAAAAAAATTGTATACAAGCCCTAAAGCGGCTTTTTCTTCTCGTTCAAATTTCAAATTAGAGAAAAACAAATCAAATGTCTATATAGGACGATCAGACCTTCGCGAAGGTTCTATAATCATACTAACGCTTTAGCTATTTATATGGATGCAACAAATCACAAAACAAATCAGAGAGAAAAACAATCAAATGGCTCCAACGATCAAATTCATGGGGGAAGGCAAGTCTCACCAAGTCTACTTCATCAACTTCTTTGGACAAAACTTGGATGCCACCTACACTCCCTCCGTCATCAGGCGGTGGATCCGAGACGTCGTCTACCGTCACCGTCGTTCGCGTTGTTCACACCCTCTCGTCGTTGGAGTCGGCGTTCAGTGGACACCGTCATGGTACTTCTCACCACCGGCGTACGACCGTGCAGCGGACACTCTCCAGTTATGCGTGGGAACATCAGTTCTCATCGTCCAGCTCTCTTACTGTCAGCGCGTCCCCAACATCCTTCGACGTTTCCTCACGAATCCCGACACGACTTTTGTCGGTTTCTGGAACAGCCAAGACGTGAGAAAGCTGGAATAACGAGACACCGGTTGGAGATTGGAGAGCTTCTTGATGTAAGGAAGTACCTTGCAGATCAACAAGGTAGGAGTCTGAGGGGTCGTTCGTTTTTGAGGGGATTGTTGAGGAATGTATGGGGCTTGAAGGAGTGAGGCTAGATCGGAAGATAAGCAAGAGTGATTGGAGTGTGACTACCTCAGCAAAGAGCAGTTAGTTCAGGTGTCGGTGGATGCTTATGTTCCTTCAAGCTCGGTGTTGATGCTCGTTTATGGCAAGTTTGAAGACATGTATTAAGAGGAATACTATGTCCTGAATCTTTAGTCTTTAATCTTTTGTTAGATTGTCGAAAAGGAAAAAAATGTTATCACTCGTTTAAACCATCTCCAATGCCACTCTATTTTTTCTTCTATAATTTACATCAAAATAGAGTAACTATATTGTAGTGTAACTTTTGCTCCAATGGTGTTACTCTATAATAGAGTTACTCTATTATAGAGTTAAATATAGAGTAATGTCACTTTTTCACTCCAAATATAGAGTAAAATATGACATTCCTCTATATTTCACTCTATAATAAAGTAACTCTATTATAGAGTAACACCATTGGAGCAAAAGTTACACTATAATAGAGTTACTCTATTTTAGTGTAAATTATAGAGAAAAAAAATAGAGTGACATTGTAGATGCCCTAAATTGAATAGATAACTAATGTTCTTGATCATTCACATATGCATTTGTGTGATTTTAGTGATTGATACTAAACATTTGGAGAATTTTCCAGTTTTTGAAATATTCACCAATACAATTTTAATAATTTGTTTTCATAAAAAACTTATATAACTGTTTGCAGGGTAAAAAACTCCCTTAACTTTCAATGCAAATGTTCTTATGTCAAACAAGCAAATTCAAAATCAACCATTTTAATCAATTTAAATTCTTATTGCCAAAAGACAAAATTTCAGGTAACGTCTATCGAACGTATATCCAAATTGTAACAGATCTCGTCTAGATCAATGCCTTCTCGTTGCGTTATAGTTTTACGTACGTGTCATATAATTTGTTTTGAGTAAGTATAAAGTATTAGTAGAACTGTGCAATAGGACACTGTCACGCTAAAAAAAAAGGACACTGTAACGATAGTTGGAGAGAAACATGGTCTTACGGTAGTCGGTAGCGTGTCCTTTTAGATAAGCCAAATGCAGGACGCCATACAGATGCATACAGTGGTCGTACAAGAGGCGTGACAGATGCGAAAGTTTAAACCTACCTACATGCATCTCAAGTTCTCAACCGTCCAAAATTGAACAACTTTTTTTTTCTTTCTGTTTTTACAGAATAAATGGATAATGTGTATTTGTATTTGTTGTTGCATATGCTTGACCATAAATAGATATATTTATGAGTGATTTTCACATATAGACACATTATGACTTTTTATTACACTGCAGGGCACAAAGTGCTACTGAAGTAGTTTTTAGTGGTGGAAGACAAATTTAACTTTCAAAAAGTGAAACCAAGGATGGACAATTATGTAATTAAACATGGGCTTTCTAGTTGGACTGGTTAGGGTTTTTTTGAAATTTGAAAACAATTGGTTGGTGGTGGTGGACGTGAATCTCATATGAGATTGGGTTTTTTTTTTCTTTACTCGTGAAAGTAATTGTTTTGTTTCTTTACTCTTTTTATTTATTTCCAGTAAAAGTAATAATAGAGAACTGAGAAACCGACGAACGGAGAAGAGAAGCCGACGAACAAGATTTTCAGACGGAGAAGACCTGTCGTCTCGAAGCGGAGAGCTTCAAAGGGCGAGGCTAAAGGTTGGATACTTTCCTTCCTCCCAGTTTCATTGATTTGGATTTCAGATTGGAGATTAGAGTTTTAATTTCTGGGTTTTGATTTTTTGAGTTTGGTAAGAGCCTCGACGTGAGGTGTTAGGGTTTTGATTTGGAGGTACAGTTCTAAATTTATGCAAAACTCCCATTAGGATTTTGATTTGTAGATTAGGATTTCGATTTAGGGATGCGGTTCTAGATTTCCAAGTTTTCAAAAAATAAATTCTGGTTTTTGTTTGTTTACAGAGATGTCAAACTGAAGAGGGAGCGGTGAATAGAGGAAAAGGTCAAAGCTTGTTGCTAGTTTCAGTGTTTTGAAAAAACTGTGGTCGGATGTACACCAACATGTGTGTACATATGAACAACCAGGATTTTGTACATGTGTACACGCATGTATAGGTACATAATAAGTAATGTAGATATGAGTTTTCTTGTTGATAGATTGACATGTATATGTTGTGTTGTTGGTGTAAGAGTCAGTACATTGAACAATATCAATCTATTCCATTGCAAAATATGAACAATATCAATATCAATCTATTCCATTCCAACATATAGCAATACCAATCTATATTGAGAACCATTTAAAATATTATTGTAAACTCGATCATATATTTATTGATGGGGGTGGATGAAAATTGTTTAAACCAACCATCTGTTATAGTGAGTGAAATAAGTGTACACAAGAGAATGTGTACATATGGACATTAGAAAGAGTGTGTACATATGGAAAATAGAGAGAGAGTGTGTGTACATATGGACATTAGATATCGAGAATTCGTGGATTGCAATATAACCATAAATGTGTATTTTATGACTTTAAAAATTTAATTGCTTTATGTTAGATAGTTGTATGTAGTATCACTAGATGTATTTGTGCTGGATGAATGGACTGGATCTTGTGTGAAAAAAAATACTCACGTGTACACATGAGAACAATATCCACGTGTATACATTAGGAACGTAGTTGTACATATGTACAACTAATGACCTAGTTACATGTTTTATGGGTTGTAGTTAGTTAGGAACGTAGTTGTACATATGTACATACTTTGATATTCAACATAAACCCAGACTTAACATCTTCTCTAATCTGCTACAATATTTAGTTAAAACAATGAGCACAAGTTCTTTTCAAAGTTTTGTTAACTAACTGAGTTTTTTAGAGTGATAATCAGTGGGGGGGTTTTTGGTTGATTAGCACAGTTTTTTTTGAATGCTGGGTGAACAACAAACCCAAGCAAAATACGCACAAGTGGGAGAAAGAAGAGAGATAGAGGTGAGGTTAATCTGAGCCGTCCATAAAATAACTAGCTCATCGAACGGTTCTGGTTCAAAGCAGGTAAATGTCTTATCCAGATCTGGTTTTCCAATAATTAATCTCAGCCGTTGACAATGTGAGGGAATGTGTGGCTGGGAAGAAAAGCCCGCCAATTGGATAACGAGTTAGTGAGATGGGGTTGGGAGCAAACGAAAAAGGAAGAAGCTAGTTGAGAAAGTGTGTGTTTGTAGTGGAAAGTGACTCACCATGTAAATAAAAGTAGAAATGTGTCCTAGAGTGTAAATCTTTCTATATTTATCCAATAATATTATGTATATCTTTTTTTTATCAGGATTCTCAGAAAATAAATTTGAAAGTTATAGTAAACTTTGGGAGGGAATAATTTTGAAAATTTATTTTTAATCAGTAATTGCCGGAACAATAAATAAAGAAAATAAAGAAAATATTGGTATCACTCGACTGTGTGTGATAAGCTGAACCTAGCCTACATGCATCTCAACCGTTCAAGTTAGCTTTTCTATGATTAATAATAACGCTTTAGTTATTTATAATTATATGCATGACATATGAGAACAAATATTCACATCAGTATCCAAGCCCTAGAGCGTTATTGTTTTTCCCTCACTCCTTCACATTTCAGAGTTAGTGAAACAAATCAAATGGCTCCAACGATCAGAACCCTCGCGAACTACAAATCTGACCATACCACTCTGTCGATTTCTTTGGAGAAGATTTGACAGCACTCTAACCCCTCCGACATTAGACGATGGATCCGAGACGTGTCTATATATAGTCACCGTCGTTCGCGCTCTTGTCACCCTCTTGTCGTTGGAGTCGGCGTCCAGTGGACACCCCACCCTCATGGTATTTCCCATCCCCGCCGAGTCACTACCGTCCTGCGGATACTCTCCAGTTATGCGTGGGAACATCATGTCTTATCATCCAGCTCTCTCACTGTAAGCGTGTCCCCGACATCATTCCAAGGTTCCTCACGGATCCAAACACAACTTTTGTCGGTATTAGGAACTGTCAAGACGCGAAGAGGCTAGCACGAACTAGACATCAGTTGGAGATTGGAGAACTTCTTGACGCAAGGATGTATGTCGTGGATTCACAAGGCAGGAGTCTGAGGGTCGTTCGTTTGAGGAGATTGTTGAGAATGTATGGGTTTCGAGGAGTGAAGCTTGATCGGGGGATAAGCAGGAGTGATTGGAGTGTTGAGTACCTTAGCAATGATCAGATACTTCAGGTGTCAGTAGATGCTTATGTTTGCTTCAAGCTTGATGTTTCTGCTCGTTTATGCAAGTTAAATTTTAAGCGATGTATCGAAGTAACAAATGTGCTGTACCGTGATCTTTCTTCTTTGTAAGAGCACCTCCAACAACAAGTTCTAGAGGAAAGTGAATGGCCAAAAGTTCTAATGTTAGTTTTTTAGAAACTCTTCTCACACTAACAAAAAACAATATCACTCACCAAAGATAATTGGGTGCTTTTATTGATTTCAAAATAATAAAACAAATTCAAGTAATTATAATAATAATTTTTTTTTCATTTAGAAACTTTGAGGGTGTTAACCATTGAATGCTCTAGGTTGTGGAAAATAAAAACTGTTATTCACCGTGCTGATTTTCTTTTATAATAAGATATGGGATAATGGTTACATGAATCTAAAGAATTTGAAAATTTTGAGATTCCATTCGAAATTCATTGGATTTAGAAATTTTAGTTTTAATGATTTTGGATTATATTAATTTT